>NC_083243.1:3916914-4186854 GCF_032191835.1 Heteronotia binoei | reverse complement strand
TGATGGACCTCTGCTCCATATTTTATCCAATCCCCTCTTGAAGCTGTCTATGCTTGCAGCCGCCACCACCTCCTGAGGCAGTGAATTCCACATGTTAATCACCCTTTGGGTGAGAAGTACCTCCTTTTATCTGTTCTAACCCGACTGCTCAGCAATTTCATTGAATGCCCACGAGTTCTTGTATTGTGAGAAAGGGAGAAAAGGACTTCTTTCTCCATCCCATGTATTAATCTTGTATTAATTAATTTTATGAAAATCGTGTAATTAGTAAATTTGGAATTATAATGATTATATTGTGTGTTTATAGCTTGTACCACTGAACAAATAATATTGAAATGGAGTAATAAAGAACCCAGGGTCTCCTTCTGGGTTCGAGTGCGCAGAACGTACATACACATGATATTGCATTATTTTACTCTTCAACAAAGCCTAGTGGCGGGTGTCATTATTTTGTATGGTTTCTCAAGAACAAGTCATGTCAGACTAAACACATCTCTTTTTTGAGAAAGTGACTACCTTGCTGGATCAGGGGAATGCTGTAGACATAGTTTATCTTGATTTCAGTAAGACTTTTGATAAGGTTTCACATACTATCCTTGTTGACAAGTTGATAAAATGTGGTTTGGATCCTGTTACCGTTAGGTGGGTCTGTAACTGGTTGACCGATCGCACCCAAAGAGTGCTTGTGAATGGTTCCTCATCCTCTTGGAGAGGAGTGACAAGTGGAGTGCCCCAAGGATCTGCCCTGGGACCTGTTTTGTTCAACATCTTTATAAATCAGGGGTGGCAACGGTAGATGTTTTTTTTGTCTACAATTCCATCAGCCCCACCCAGCATGGCCAATGGCTGGGGCTGATGGCAGTTGTAGGCAAAAAACATCTGGAGAGCTACTGTTGGCCTGTTATAAATTATTTGGATGAAGGAATAGAGGGAATGCTTATTAAATTTGCAGATGATACTTAATTTGGAGGGGTTGCAGACACAGAAGAAGACAGAAACAGGATACAGGATGACCTTGATAGGCTGAAAAACTGGGCTAAAGCCAATAAAATGAATTTCAACAGGGATAAATGTAAAGTTCTGCATTTCCATAGGAAAAATCCCGTGCATAGTTATAGAACGGGGGAGACTTGTCTTAGCAGTAGTATTTGCGAAAAGGATCTAGGGGTCTTAGTGAATCATACGCTGAACATGAGTCAACAGTGTGATGCGGTGGCTAAAAGGCAAATTCCATTTTGGGCTGTATCAACAGAAGTATAGTGTCCAGATCACGCAATGTGATGGTATCGCTTTATTCTGCTCTGGTAAGACCTCACCTGGAGTATTGTGTTCAGTTTTGGGCACCACAGTTTAAGAAGGATATAAACAGCTGGAATGGGTCCAGAGGAGGGCAACAAAGATGGTGAGAGGTCTGGAGACCAAGTCCTATGAGGAAAGGTTGAAGGAGCTGGGGATGTTTAGCCTGGAGAGGAGGCGGCTGAGAGGTGATAGGATCACCATCTTCAAGTACTTGAAGGGCTGTCCTATAGAGGATGGTGTGGAATTTATTTCTGTGGCCCCAGAAGGTAGGACCAGAACCAATGGATTGAAATTAAATCAAAAGAGTTTCTGGCTCAACATTAGGACTGTTAGAGCGATTCCTCAGTGGAATAGGCTTCCTCGGGAGGTGGTGGGCTCTTCTTCCTTGGAGGTTTTTAAACAGAGGCTAGATGGCCATCTGACAGTGATGAAGATCCTGTGAATTTGGGGTAGGCATGTATGGGTTTCCTGCATTGTTCAGGGGGCTGGACTAGATGACCCTGAAGGTCATCTCTATGAGTCTATGAGATTGTAAGCCACTCTGAGTCCCTGATTCAGAGAGAAGGGTGGGTATAAATCTGCAGTCTTCTTCTTCCTCCTCCTCCTCTTCTTCATCTTCATCCTTGTCTTCTTTTTTTCCTCCTCTTCCTCCTCCTCCTCTCCTCTATTTCCTCTTCTTCCTCTTATTTTCCTCTTCTTCCTCTTTTTCCTCTTCATCTTTTTCCTCTTTCTCCTCTTCCTCTTCTTCCTCTTCTTCCTCTTCTTCCTCTATGAACAAAGTAATGGAAGCTGTAAAAGGTAAGGAATCTTTAAGCGGTGGAAAACCAGTCCAAGTGAGATTAGTAAAAGGGAACACAGGCTGTGGCAAATCAAATGCAAGACTGTGATCAGGCAGGCAAAAAGGGACTATGAGAGCATATTGCAAAAAACATAAAGACCAACAATAAAAATTTCTTCAAATATATTAAAAGTAGGAAACCAGCCAGGGAGGCAGTGGGGCCCTTGGATGACCATGGGGTAAAAGGATTACTGAAGGAGGATAGGGAAATGGCTGAAAAGCTGAATAAATTTTTTGCCTTCGTCTTCACTGTGGAAGATGAGAACTTTTTGCCCGCCCCAGAACCACTAATTTTGGAAGGGGTGTTGAAAGACCTGAGTCAGATTGAGGTGACAAAAGAGGAGGTCCTACAACTGATAGACAAATTAAAAACTAATAAGTCACCAGGTCCAGATGGCATACATCCGAGAGTTCTGAAAGAACTCAAAGTTGAACTTATGGATCTTCCAACAATAATATGTAATCTTTCATTGAAATCAGCCTCCGTTCCTGAGGACTGGAAGGTAGCAAATGTCACCCCCATCTTTAAAAAGGGTTCCAGAGGAGATCCGGGAAATTACAGGCCAGTCAGTCTGACTTCAATACCGGGTCGTTATAGATAACTCACTGAAAATGTCAAGACAGTTTGTGTTTGCCATAAAAAAGGCCAGTGCCATGCTGGGAATTATTAGGAAGGGAACTGAAAACAAATCAGCCAGTATCATAATGCGCCTGTATAAATCGATGGTGCGGTCTCATTTGGAGTACTGTGTGCAGTTCTGGTCACCGCACCTCAAAAAGGATATTATAGCATTGGAGAAAGTTCAGAAAAGGGCAACTAGAATGATTAAAGGGCTGGAACACTTTCCTTATGAAGAAAGGTTGAAACGCTTGGAACTCTTTAGCTTGGAGAAACGTCGACTGCGGGGTGACATGATAGAGGTTTACAAGATAATGCATGGGATGGAGAAAGTAGAGAAAGAAGTACTTTTCTCCCTTTCTCAAAATACAAGAATTCGTGGGCATTCAATGAAATTGCTGAGCAGACAGGTTAAAACAGATAAAAGGAAGTACTTCTTCACCCAAAGGGGGGTTAACATGTGGAATTCACTGCCACAGGAGGTGGTGGCGGCCACAAGCATAGCCAGCTTCAAGAGCGGTTTAGATAAAAATATGGAGCAGACCTCCATCAGTGGCTGTTAGCCACAGTGTGTATGTGTGTGTGTGTGTGTGTGTATATATATATATATATATATATATATATATATATATATATATATATATATATATAAATTTTTGTCACTGTGTGACACAGAGTGTTGGACTGGATGGGCCATTGGCCTGATCTAACATGGCTTCTCTTATGTTCTTCCTCCTCTTCTTCCTCTTCTTCCTCTTCCTCGTGTTCCTCTACTTCCTCCTCCTATCTCTTCTTCCTTTTTTCCTTTTCCTTATCTTCTTCTTCTTTTCCTCCTCTTCCTCCTCTTCCTCTTCTTCGTCCTCCTTTCTCTTCCTCTTCCTCCTCTATTTTCTCTTCTTCCTCTTCTTCTTCCTTCTCTTCTTCCTCTTCTTTCTTGTCTTCCTCTTCTTTTTCTCCTCTTCCTTTTCTTCCTCTTCCTCTTCTTCCTCCTCCTCTTCTTCTTCAAATGAGACAGCGCCATAGACTTATCCAGGGGCATTACAATATCAGCCATTTTATTCTCAGTCCATTTCCTAATAATCCCTAACACAGAGTGTGGTTGTGAGCTGGAATCGCCATTTGGGACGTCACGGATGGTCTGTCTGGCTGGGGTCCAGGGCTGGCCACCAGCCGAAGACAGGCGCCTCGAGCGGATGGGGTGTAATCAAGCTCCAACTTCCCACATACGCTTCCATACCAATCGGGCCCTTCCGCCGGCAGGTTATTAATAAGGCAGAGGTGCTCTGGCGGACAAGGTCTTCAGTCATAAATCGAGGGTGCCGAGGGAAGCAGAGGTTGGGAGGGTGGGATTGGAAATTACATGTATTATTGAAATAGTGGAGGAAAGCGATTAATCTTCGGTCATGTAATAGCTGGGGATTGTCAGGGTTTGGCACGAGAGCGATGCTGTTTGTGGAACGAGGGCATCGTTGAGCAAAGCACAAATCAGGCTTCTTCGGGGCCTCTGAGACACAGCACATCTTTGAGCAGACTTCAGAGTTGGCACTTGAGGGGAAGTTGACTCCAGGTTTTTTTCCATGTCCCACCAGTGGGGCCAGACACTAGAAGCCCTCCCACTGTTGCCCCCCCCCCAGCACCAAGAATACAGAGCATCCCTGCCCCAGACATAAGAACTCAAGAGAAGCCATGTTGGATCAGGCCAGTGGCCCTTCCAGTCCAACACTCTGTGCACACTGTGTCCAAAAAAACCCAGGTGCCATCAGGAGGTCCATCAGTGGGGCCAGGACACTAGAAGCCCTCCCACTGTGCCTCCCCAAGCACCAAGAATACAGAGCATCACTGCCCCGGACATAAGAATATAAGAGAAGCCATGTTGGATCAGGCCAATGGCCCATCCAGTCCAACACTCTGTGTCACATAAGAACATAAGAGAAACCATGTTGGATCAGGCCAATGGCCCATCCAGTCCAACACTCTGTGTCACATAAGAACATCAGAGAAGCCATGTTGGATCACGCCAATGGCCCATCCAGTCCAACACTCTGTGTCACATAAGAACATAAGAGAAGCCCTGTTGGATCAGGCCAATGGCCCATCCAGTCCAACACTCTTTGTCACATAAGAACATAAGAGAAGCATCTGGCTTTCATCCATGCCCAGCTCATCAGTTTATGTGCGTCTGACCTCGGCCTAGATGACCCTCGAGGTCCAAGCAACAAGAATACAGAGCATTACTGTCTCAGACAGAGAGTTCCAACAATATGCTGTGGCTAATAGCCACTTATGGACCTCTGCTCCATATGCTTATCCAATCCTCTCTTGAAGTCGTCTATGCTTGTAGCCGCCACCAACTTTGTGGCAGTGAATTCCACATGTTAATCACCCTTTGGGTGAAGAAGTTCTTCCTTTTATTCATTCTAACCAGACTGCTCAGCCATTTAATTGAATGCCCACGAGTTCTCGTATTGTGAAAAAGGGACTTCTTTCTCTACCTTCTCTGTCCCATGCATGAGAAGCTGCCTTCTACTGTCAAGATCGGTCTTGCCTACTCAGAGTAGAAGTAGCATTCCAGGGTCTCAGATTGAAGCTTTTCATATCACCTACTTCCTGGTCTTTTTAACTGGGCATGCTGGGGATCGAACCTGGGGCCTTCTGCATGCCAAGCAGAGGCACATCCTCTGAGCAAGAAATTAGGTGGCGTCTGGCCTGATTCAAGTTCCTGACTGACCTGCAGAACACGTGTGTGAGTTGCCCTCCACTGCCAAGTGTCCGAGTGCCCTCCTGCCCATCTTTTCTGAGTGTCAGCCAGTCCATCTCGCCTTGCTCAGATCAACTGATCCGCTTAGCTTCCCATCTGCTCTCTGGTCTGGTATGTTAGAAGTTGGTTTCCAAAAGCTGATTAACTGGTCTGAGGTGTCCAGGGCAGAGGAGTCACTGCAGAGTTTGTGTTTGCTTAATATGGACACACTGATAGCGAATATTCCTTTGAGACTGGGACAGTGCCAGGAGGTAACATCAGGTGAAGAACTCAACCTCTGTGCCCCCTGATGTTGGCCCTCCAGAGGAAGTGGTTGGCAACTGTGTGAGATGGGACTAGATGGACTCTCACTGGTCTGACTCAGCAGAGCTCTTCTGATGTTCTTATAAAGGCCTCAGCCTCTATCCACTGTTTTTAGCCACCCAGAGGTTTGCCACTGTGTGAGACGGGATGCTGGACCAGATGTGTGACTGATCTGACCCAGCAGACCTCTTCTGATGTTCTTATGAAGCCCTCAGCCTCTCTGTCCTGTTATAGACCTTCCAGAGGAACTGGTTGGCCACTGTGTGAGTCAGGAGGCTGGACTAGATGGACCCTCACTGGCCTGATCCTGCAGGGCTCTTCTGATGTTCTTCTCAGGGGAAGGCCTCAGTTTCTCTGCCCTATTGTTGGCCCTGCAGAGGACCTGGTTGGGGCCACTGTGTGAGACAAGATGTTGGACTCAGTGGACCCTCCCTGGCCTGTTCCAGCAGGGCTCTTCTGATGTTCTTACGAAGGCCTCGGCCTCTCTGCCCTGTTGCTGGCCCTCCAGAGGAACTGGCTGGCCACTGTGTGAGACAGGAGGCTGGACTAGATGGACCCTCACTGGTCTGATCCAGCAGGACTCTTCTGGTGTTCATATGATATCTTTCCTGAATTAAGGGTTTGTCCCTCTGGCTAGAGCCCAGAGAAATTCCGTTGGCTGTGCCTGCTGCAGAGAGCCATCGGCAGCGATTCTGGCAGCTTTCAGAAAGAAATCCATTCACATCTTAATTCCTTCCTAAATCTATACTGCTGATGGGGAACATCTAACTGTCTCTGACAGGGGTCTTATAATGCCACCGGCCAGATGACCTGCGTTAAATAGGTTTTCTGTTTATCCCGGTGGGCAAGCAGAAAAAGGAAGCCTTTCTACTGAGATGGTTACCCCAGGCTGCCCTTGACTTCTGTGCTCACCACGGCAGTCAAGAAGAGGCCTCAGAGGTGGCACTGTTTGTTTTGGGGGGAGGCGGGTAGCCTTGCTGGGATTGGCACAGTGTGGGCGGGGGAGGCAAGACTGTGTCCCATCTGGCTTCTATGTATTCAGGCCTTTTTTTGTAGCAGGAACTCCTCTGCATATTAGGCCTAGGGTTATCAAGTCCAATTCAAGAAATATCTGGGGACTTTGGGGGTGGAGCCAGGAGACTTTGGGGGTGGAGCCAGGAGACATTGGGGGTGGAGCCAGGAACAAGGGTGTGACAAGCATCATTGAACTCCAAGGGAGTTCTGGCCATCACACTTAAAGGGACAGCACACCTTTTTAAATGCCTTCCTTTCATAGGAAAAAACGAAGGATAGGGGCACCTTCTTTTGGGGCTCATAGAATTGGACCCCCTGGTCCAATCGTTTGGAAACATGGGGGGTACTTTGATTCCCCCACTCCTCCACTTGCACCTGCTGGAATGGCCTTGGGTCAGCCATAGCTCTGGCAGAGGTTGTCCTTGAAAGGACAGCTGCTGGGAGAGCTCTCTCAGCCCCACCCACCTCACAGGGTGTCTGTTGTGGGGGAGCACGGGAAAGGAGATTGTGAGCCACTCTGAGACTCTTCGGAGTGGAGGGCGGGATATAAATCCAATATCTTCTTCTTCTACGTTGAATCTGTTATCAACGATAGCACGCACATCATGGAACAAAAGCTATTGAGGAAGACGCTGCTTGGATTTTGTAAGGGAAGAACTTGTCTCATTTATCGTTTTTAGGGTTCTCTGAGCTGGTGCAGGGCTTTCTTTGAGCAAGAACACACTTCCAGCTGGCTCGGCATCAGGGGGTGTGGCCTAGTATGCAAATGAGTTCCTGCTGGGATTTCCCCACCCACCTCCTACCAAAAAAAGCCCATTGCTGATAAACAAACATGTGGACAAGGGTGATGCAGTAGAATTTGTTTCTCTAGACTTCCAGAAGGCTTTTGATAAAGTTCCTCATCGAACGCTCCTAAGTAAACTCAGTAGTCATAGGATAAGAGGACAAGTCCTCGTGTGGATTAAAGATTGGTTAATTAAGAAGAAAAAGGGAGTGAGTGTGAATGGTCAGATTTCACCGTGGAAGGTGATGAACATATGAAGCTGCCTTCTACTGAATCAGACCCTTGGTCCATCAAAGTCAGTATTGTCTTCTCAGACTGGCAGCGGCTCTCCAGGGACTCAAGCTGAGGTTTTTCCCACCTATTTGCCTGGATCCTTTTTTTGGAGATGCCAGGGATTGAACCTGGGACCTTCTGCTTCCCAAGCAGATGCTCTACCACTGAGCCACCGTCCCTGATAAGCAGTGGGATTCCACAGGGGTCTGGTGCTTTTTAACTTGTTCATTAACGCTTTGGAGTTGGAAGTAAGCAATGAAGTGGCTAAGTTTGCAGATAACACTAAATCATTCCGGGTATCCATTATTACGAGTCCTTTCCTCTGCTACCAACAGGAACTGCCCCCTGCCCTCCTCTAAGTGACAACCCTTCAGATACTTCAAGAGAGCCATCATGTCCCCCCTCAACCTCCTAGAGAGCCAGTTTGGTGTAGGGTTTGTTTCCCCACTCCTCCACTCACATCTGCTGGAATGGCCTTGGGTCACCCATAGCTCTGGCAGAGGTTGTCCGTGAAGAGGGCAGCTGCTGTGAGAGTCCTCTCAGCCCCACCCACCTCACAAGTGTCTGTTGTGGGGGAGGAAGGGAAAGGCGATTGTGAGCCACTCTGAGTCTCTGAGATTCGGACTGGAGGGCAGGATATAAATCCAATATCATCTTCTTCTCCAGTGAACCTTCCCAAGTCCTTCAGCCTTTCCTCATAGGGCTTCCATTGGTCCCCTGACCCAGGTTTTGTCCCATGTTGGTCCCAATTTTCAGAAAGAAATTTCTGTCTTCTGACTGAGAGGGACCACATCGTAGCCCCATGGAGCTGTCCCCAGCATTGGCTATCCCCAGAGCTGCCCCCCACACCAACAGGGAGGAGATGTGAATGTCAGCCACTTGACAGTTGAAGTGCGTACACCCCCAGAAACTCCTGTTTGTGTGATTGAAGCATTTGGCAAACCAAACTGCTTCCTGCCAAAATATGCATTAGCGCTGACATGCTAGAGAGCCCAGATCTGAGGTCAAATGGGACATATGGCGGGTTTGGCTGGCGAACAAAATTTGATTGCGTTAAATGAAAGGAAGAAAGTCCAGGTGACTGATAACAGAAATCCCCACTCCTCCACTTGCAGCTGCTGGAATGGTCTTGGGTCAGCCAGAGCTTTTGTAGTTGTCCTTGAAAGGGCAGCTTCTGTCAGAGCTGTCTCAGCCCCACCTAGCTCACGGGGTGTCTTCTGTGGGAGAGGAAGTTAGGAGATTGTGACTGCTCTGAGACTCTGAGATTCAGAGTATAGGGCAGGATATAAATCCAGTATCTCTATCTATCTATCTATCTATCTACCTATCTATCTATCTATCTATCTATCTATCTATCTATCTATCTATCTATCTATCTATCTATCTATCTATCTATCTATCTATCTATCTATCTATCTATCTATCTATCTATCATCTGTCTGTCTGTCTGTCTATCTATCTATCTATCTATCTATCTATCTATCTATCTATCTATCTATCTATCTATCTATCATCTGTCTGTCTGTCTGTCTGTCTGTCTGTCTGTCTGTCTGTCTGTCTATCTATCTATCTATCTATCTATCTATCTATCTATCTATCTATCTATCTATCTATCTATCTATCTATCTATCTATCTATCTGGATTTCAGGTTTTCACGGCTGGTAACATCATTAGGGTTTGTAGAAACTTTCGGGATCAAGTGCTGTGTTCTACTGGAGAAAGTTTTCCTTCCAGACGTTTCGTTCTCAGCTGCGGAGAACATCCTCAGCTGCAACGCCACTGAGGATGTTCTCCGCAGCTGAGAACGAAACGTCTGGAAGGAAAACTTTCTCCAGTAGAACACGGCACTTGATCCCAAAAGATTCTACAAACCCTAATATCTATCTATCTATCTATCTATCTATCTATCTATCTATCTATCTATCTATCTATCTATCTATCTATCTATCTGTCTGTCTGTCTGTCTGTCTGTCTGTCTGTCTGTCTGTCTGTCTGTCTGTCTGTCTGTCTGTCTGTCTGTCTGTCTGTCTGTCTGTCTGTCTGTCTGTCTGTCATATATATCTGTTTCTAAGGGATATATATATATCTTAGAAACAGAGAAGTATCCAAGATTAGAAGAGACAAGAAAAAGCAATACAATACAAGTATTTTTTTAAAAAAAAAACCCTTCATAGAATCAAATCAATACCTGATGCAGACACTGATGAGCCACATAAAAATTATTGTTTAATCTGCACTGCTCTCTCGTAAAATTCACTAACAGTCTCTGGGTTATGGATTCATCATCGCATCTTTCCTCCGAGATGCGCCCCCTCCATCAACTCGCCCATCTCCGCCATTTCCCACATTTCCATTCACCAACTGTCAGCAGAGGGTGGGCTGCATTGTGGCCCGTTTTTAGCTATTAATAGCTGTAGCAGCTGTTAATAGATCGGTGACTAACGCAGCAGGTACCCGCAGGGACCGTGCCGTCTATGAAAGCCAACAAAATAACACATGGGTCTCTAGGATGCGTAAGATGCATCGGTTACTCAGTTACAGATTTCCCCTGCCCCCCACTCAACCTTATATGGAAAATAGCAACTTTATACTTTCTTTTTTCTAGCAAGGAAGACTTAGGCAGCATACAGTGTGGCTTCTGTGCTTTCCATACTGTGCCCCAGGGAATCCTGCAGCGCTCTAGGGCCTCGAGCTGAGGTCTTCTAGTCCTCAGGTCATGGTGAGATAACTCAGTGGAGTAGAGCACCTGCTGTAACTCAGTCATAGAACATCTGCTTGGCATGTAGAAGGTCACAGGTATATTTTTATTTTATTTTTGCTATCAGCAGTCCACCTTTCTTGCAGGGACTTGAGACAGATTGCTCCTGGTGAGTCAGTACAATCACAAAAACGAGGACATTCGATAGCGAGTCCCTTCAGATTTGTAGACGTCTAGAATCACCAGAAAGAAAGGAAGGATAGTGTAAGTATTCACATGACACATTTAGTGGTACAGACATTAGGCAATTATTAGGGGATTCAATAGATTCAGGGAGGAGTCATCTGTCTGTGGCTGCTAGCCATGGTGACTGAGGGGAACCCCCACACTCAGAGGAACTGAATTCCCGAATTCCTGAGCCAGGAGGCAACATCAGGGGAAGGCCTCAGCCCTGCTGTTGGCCCTCCATAGGAACTGGTTGGCCACTGTGGGAGACAGGAGGCTGGACTAGATGGACCCTCACTGGTCTGATCCAGCAGGGCTCTTCTGATGTTCTTATGGAGGCCTCGACCTCTCTGCCCTATGATTGGCTGTCCAGAGGAGCTGGTTGGCCATTGCGTGAGACAGGAAGCTGGACTGGATGGACCCACATTGGTCTGATCCAGCAGGGCTCTTCTGATGTTCTTATGAAGGCCTCAGCCTCTCTGCCCTGTTCCTGGCTCTCCATAGGAACTGGTTGGCCACTGTGTGAGACAGGATGCTGGACTGGATGGACCCTCACTGGTCTGATCCAGCAGGGCTCTTCTGATGTTCTTCTGAAGGCCTCAGACTCTCTGTCCTGTTGTTGGCCCTCCAGAGGAAGTGGCTGGCCACTGTGTGAGACAGGATGCTGGACTAGATGGACCCTCACTGGTCTGATCCAGCAGGGCTCTTCTGATGTTCTTATGGAGGCCTCGACCTCTCTGCCCTATGATTGGCTGTCCAGAGGAGCTGGTTGGCCATTGCGTGAGACAGGATGCTGGACTGGATGGACCCTCATTGGTCTGATCCAGCAGGGCTCTTCTGATGTTCTTATGAAGGCCTCGGCCTCTGTGCCCTGTTCCTGGCTCTCCAGAGGAACTGGCTGGCCACTGTGTGAGACAGGATGCTGGACTGGATGGACCCTCACTGGTCTGATGCAGCAGGGCTCTTCTGATGTTCTTCTCAGGGGAAGGCCTCGGCCTCTCTGCCCTGTGGTTGGCCCTCCAGAGGAACTGGTTGGCCACTGTGTGATACAGGATGCTGGACTAGATGGACCATTGGTATGATCCAGCAAGGCTCTTATCTTCTTATGTCATATCCCTTAATCCCCGTAAAGTGCAACTGTGTTGTTACCCTGATGTTGCTGAATGGGATGGGGGTTGAAGGATGAAGTTGCCTTGTGAGTAGCATCTGTAAGATCTGAATTGTGCTGGAGCACAAATTTTATGGCTTCGTCTCTTAGGTGTCATTTTGACATTCTCTTTCTTCTCATCTGGTAGAAACACTTCTGAGGCCGGTTTACATACACTTCCTTTCCACCTCCCTGATTTTAGAAACTTTTCATAACTTGTAATTTTTTTTTTTTTTAGTGTTTTCAGTTTTATATCCAGTGTAAAATGATGCGGAGGAGTGGGGGGGTGGGGAGGGGAGAATTTTATGAAGTATTTTCTTTGCTTTCCCGCTCTGCTTCATTTTTACGTTTCTACCCTTCTCTATTTTTTAAGAGGCATTCTATCGAGCTTTGATCACGGTTTTTAATAACCCAGGCCTGGTGGTTTGCATTTCTCCGGTTTGAAATGGTAATGGCTTGTTTCTTTGCAAATATATTTTGTATACCAAAGTGTCAACTATGTAGGTATTTTACATTTAAAAGCACTGCTCGAACTCGAAAAACAGGAGGCGGGAGGGAAGACATCGCAACTGCCTTAAGTTCTCTTTAATTTTAATTTATAGATATAAAAATAAATCTGCCCTTGATTTGTCCTCACGTGTTCCTCTGGAAGGTTGTCAGTTCCACTCTCTGAAAGTAGTTTCCTGGGAATATAAATGTTTCAAGCTGGCAGTATGAGCCCTTTTGCTACACTTCTGAGCTTGTAAGCCGCTTGAAGGCGAGGGCTTTTCTCGGCGTGCGGAAGAAAACCCTGATCTTCTCTGGGTGGATGGCTGGACTCAAGACATGGAAGGGACGAGCCACGTGACTTGGTAACGGGCATTTTATAAAATTCCTCCTGTCTTGGCTCTCCTAGAAGAAGATATTGGATTTATATCCCGCCCTCCACTCCGAAGAGTCTCAGAGCGGCTCACAATCTCCTTTCCCTTCCTCCCCCACAACAGGCACCCTGTGAGGTAGATGAAGATATTGGATTTATATCTCGCCCTCCACTTCGAAGAGTCTCAGAGCGGCTCACAATCTCCTTTCCCTTCCTCCCCCACAACAGACACCCTGTGAGGTAGATGAAGATATTGGATTTATATCGCGCCCTCCACTCCGAAGAGTCTCAGAGCGCCTCACAATCTCCTTTCCCTTCCTCCCCAACAACAGTCACCCTGTGAGGTGGGTGGGGCTGAGAGAGCTCTACCAGAAGCTGCCCTTTCAAGGACAGAGTCTCAGAGCATCTCACAATCTCCTTTACCTTCCTCCCCCACAACAGTCACCCTGTGAGGTGGGTGGGGCTGAGAGAGCTCTCCCAGAAGCTGCCCTTTCAAGGACAGAGTCTCAGAGCAGCTCACAATCTCCTTTACCTTCCTCCCCCACATCAGTCACCCTGTGAGGTGGGTGGGGCTGAGCTCTCCCAGAAGCTGCCCTTTCAAGGACAGAGTCTCAGAGCAGCTCACAATCTCCTTTACCTTCCTCCCCCACAACAGATACCCTGTGAGGTGGGTGGGGCTGGAGAGGGCTCTCACAGCAGCTGCCCTTTCAAGGACAACCTCTGCCAGAGCTCTGGCTGACCCGAGGCCATTCCAGCAGGTGCAAGTGGAGGAGTGGGGAATCAAACCCAGTTCTTCTAGGTAAGAGAGCTCTGGCTGACCCAAGGCCATGCTAGCAGGTGCAAGTGGAGGAGTGGGGAATCAAACCCAGTTCTCCCAGATAAGAGAGCTATGGCTGACCCAAGGCCATTCCAGCAGCTGCAAGTGGAGGAGTGGGGAATCAAACCTGGTTCTCCCACATAAGAGAACTCTGGCTGACCCAAGGCCATTCCAGCAGCTGAAAGGGGAGGAGTGGGGAATCCAACCCGGTTCTCCCAGATAAGAGAGCTATGGCTGACCCAAGGCCATGGCAGCAGGTGCAAGTGGAGGAGTGGGGAATCAAACCCAGTTCTCCCAGATAAGAGTCCACACACTTAATCACTACACCAAACTGGCTCTCCTAGGAAATACGATTGGTGGGTCATGCTATTCCTGACTCCCAGAGGTCCCTCCAACCTTCTTTGAGAACTTCAGGCATATTTGGAATTCTGATACTGAATACTGAAGGCTGAAGCTTAGCTCCAGCCACATTAGGAAGATCCTTGTGCTCTGGTAGTAACAAAGCACCAAAGCTTTTTTTTTTTTTGGTAAAGTCTGCATGGGCAATCAAATCTCCAGTGACCAATCAGAAACCTTGCTGAGCAAAAGACTCACTTGGCCCCACCTACTTTCTAATAACTAGGCCTCGGATTCAGTGGGAGCTCACGGGAGCGCAGCCGCTGAACCTTTCTGAGAGTTCCACCTCCTTGTCCATTGAATAGTAGGTGCAGCTGCATAACAATCCCTGCATGAGCTCCATCGCCTATCTTTCTTCAAAACGATCCCTGCTAATAACGCTTGGCAGACAGCAGGAAAGGTGTTGGTGGGTGGCATGGCAACCCTGGGCATCATGTTGGAGACCCCCCCCCGAGAAAGATCAAAGCAAAGTGTTTCTCAGCTCAGTTTGGCTTCTCTGCTAATCAGTTTGGGGAGTTGGGCCCTCTAGGGTTGTCAGTTGCCTCCACTGCTGCGATGGGGCACTGTTCTCTCGCGTGCGCTTTGTGAACGCAGCACAATGACATCACCTGGAATCGATGTCATTGCACTGGGGACACTCTAGGACTCGCAACAAAACTCTGTGGTACTGTAGAGTTTTACCGTTATTCCTAGAGCATCCCCAGTGTGACGTCTCCTTCACGATGATGTCACTTCCGTGTGACATCATCACGCAAGGCACATTGTGCAGCAATGGGGCTTTTGGGGGGTGGGGAAACCCCCCAGTAGCCTCCTGCCTGCCGGCGGGTTGGAACCTTCCAGACCAGGAGATACCCTGCCCCCGGTGGGAGCTGCTTCTTCTTCTTCTTCTTCCAGAGACTTTGGGGAGCTGCTGGCAGTCAGTGGAGACAACAGTGTGCTGTGTGGACCACTTGACTGGTTCAGCACCAGCCACATTTCACGTGTTTCATGTGTGTGTTGGCAAAATGTAAGGGCCGAGTGGGATATAGGGTGTTAATTTGGCCCCTTTTAAGCAGCAGGTGTCTCTTTCTACAGGTTCTTATCACCCCAGTGAGTACGCATTCATCGGTTGGAAGACACCAAGTCCAAAGTGATGCTGTTACAAATTAAGTGATATATTGAAAGGCAGTGCTGCATAAAGGAAATTGCTGAGTGAAAATTCAATCACCGTGGGTCATCTCTCTGCTACCAGTGCGTTCCCTGCCGGTTGAGAACTGATTTAGAATTTTGTTGTGATTCGCTCCTGCTTCAGCACGGCCTGTTATGTCTGTGAATACGATTTTCTGTAGCCGTTTGCGTCTTTCAGATGCTTTCGTATCTGTGCCTTTTTCATATGCAAAATGAACTATTCAAGAGGTTTTTTTTTATTTATTTAACACAGGCAATAGGGTGGCACTGTACAAAATGATTAACAAAGTTACCCAGATAAATTACTTGGCTCTCTACATTTACCCACAAACTACAAAAACCTGGCTTTGAGGTAGACTGGTTTTGAGGAGAGCCAGTTTGGTGTAGTGGTTAAGTGTGCGGACTCTTATCTGAGATAACCGGGTTTGATTCCCCACTCCTCCACTTGCACCTGCTGGAATGGCCTTGGGTCAGCCATAGCTCTGGCAGAGGTTGTCCTTGAAAGGGCAGCTGCTGTGAGAGCCCTCTCCAGCCTCACCCACATCACAGGGTGTGTGTTGTGGGGGAGGAAGGGAAAGGAGATTGTGAGCCGCTCTGAGACTCTTTGGAGTGGAGGGTGGGATATAAATCCAATATCTTCATCTACCTCACAGGGTGTCTGTTGTGGGGGAGGAAGGGAAAGGAGATTGTGAGCCACTCTGAGACTCTTTGGAGTGGAGGGCAGGATATAAATCCAATATCTTCTTCTTCTTATGTGACGAACTATATATTTTAAGAACAATCCAACTAAGGCATATGGATCACGAATACCAAAAAGTGTTCCCCTCACATCTCCCCGTTTGCTCTACAGCCAATCTAGGTATGCCCCAAAGACATGGGAAGATAATAGGGTTGCCAAGTCCAATCAAAGAAAAATCTGGGGACTTTGGGGGCGGAGCCAGGGGACTTTGGGGGTGGAGCCAGGAGACATTGGGGGTGGAGCCAGGAGACATTGGGGGTGGAGCCAGGAACAAGGGTGTGACAAGCATAATTGAACTCCAAGGGAGTGCTGGCCATCACATTTAAAGGGACAGCACACCTTTTTAAATGCCTTCCTTCCACAAACACAATTAAAGATTATTTTTTTTAAAAAAAGAAACTTAAAACATTAGCACTCCCCCTGCTTTAAATTCTATAAGGTGCACTGCTGGCTGTGCTCCCTGGTGTTCATTTTATGCATGGAATCTTTCATTGTTTATTTGAATCCTGTGTAGTTGCTATCAATACAAATCCCTGTGATTCCCAGAACAGGCCGCCTCCGCTGCGCTCTGCTGCCCGCTCGCGCTTGCTGCCTCCTCCTCACCTCAGAGGACTGGAGGACAGCAGAACAGGCCGCCGCCGCTGCGCTCTGCTGCCCGCTCTTGCTGAGTCCTGGCCTGCCCCCTCCCCTTCTCTGATTGACCTCGGAGGGGAGGGGAGCGGAGCAGGCCGACGACGACGCTGTGCGCCGCTGCCGCCTCTTCAACTTGCTGCTCCGAAGGACCCGGAGTCGACTCGCGCCGCGGCCTTTGCGCCGTTCCCCTCTTCCCTCCCCCCGCTTCCATTTTTTTGGACAGCGGGGGAGGAGGGTGCAAACGCGGGGGTCCCCCGCCAGGGCGGGAGGGTTGGGAAGCCTAGAAGATACCTCATTATTTTTTTTAAGTTTAGATTCCTCATTCCATCGTCAGATTTTTACTCTGGCGCATTTAACTGCCTTTCCATCAACAGTTCTCTTTGGTAGGTTTAGACAGATACCTCTCCAGAATAGATTATGTCCATGTGAATTAGGAGTATTTGATTCTATATCCCATATTATTTTAGAATGTCCTTTCCTGGCCTCACAACATAGACAATTTTTAGCTGAATATCTAAAAGGAAAACTCTAACCTACTTTTTAGAAGATGTTAATCCCCACATTACTACATGTGTTGCAAATTTCTTAGTAGAGGCCTATAAAATTAAATCTAGGCATACTTCTGTATTTTAAAGGTTTGGAACACTTTCCCTATGAAGAAAGGCTAAAACGCTTGGGGCTCTTTAGCTTGGAGAAACGTCGACTGCGGGGTGACATGATAGAGGTTGACAAGATGATGCATGGGATGGAGAAAGTAGAGAAAGAAGTCCTTTTCTCCCTTTCTCACAATAAAGAACTTGTGGGCATTCGATGAAATTGCTGAGCAGTCAGGTTAAAACGGATAAAAGGAAGCACTTCTTCACCCAAAGGGGGATTAACATGTGGAATTCACTGCCACAGGAGGTGGTGGCAGCTACAAGCATAGCCAGCTTCAAGAGAGGCCTACTTGCCTGGACCCTTTTTAGTTGGAGATGCCGGGGATTGAACCTGGGACCTTCTGCTTACCAAGCAGAGGCTCTACCACTGAGCCACTGTCCCTCCCCAAAGATAATGCTAATTTCTAAGAAGGGATTAGAATTGTAGTAGAACAGTTCAGGAAGGTATAATGGAACATATGAACATATATGAACCTATGAAGCTGCCTTCTACAGAATCAGACCCCTCTTGGTCCATCAAAGTCAGTCTTGTCTCCTCAGACTGGCAGCAGCTCTCCAGGGTCTCAAGCTGAGGTTTTTCTCACCTACTTGCCTGGAACCTTTTTTGGAGATGCAGGGATTGAACCTGGGACCTTCTGCTTACCAAGCAGATGCTCCACCACTGAGCCACCGTCCCTCACCTGACTGGGAGCAGCTCTCCAGGGTCTCAAGCTGAGGTTTTTCATGTCTATTTGCCTAGACCTTTTTTTAGTTGCAGATGCCGGGGATTGAACCTGGGACCTTCTGCTTACCGAGCAAATGCTCCACCACTGATCCACCGTCCCTCCTCAAACATTGCTTGAGTAACGGTTGTTTTGACAAGTGTGCCATTTCAGCGGTCTGTGATGACGACCTGGTAATGCAAGGCATTTTGAGGGTCTTCAGAAGTGGGGTATAAATATTTAAATTGTGCCACGGCGTGCCTGTTCCAGAAACGGAGGCTCCGCTCCAGGAACCCTTTCCAGCGTGCCAACATTGCAACGCCTGGGCACTTGGCAGCTGCTTTGTTTCCCCTAGAAACGATGCAATCCAAGAAAATAAAGTTGCCGATATTTCCCACCGTCGTTGGCCGCCTTTTGTCTTCTCTGACTCCCCCAGGATGACGTTGGCCTTAATTTAAAGCCGCACTCTTATTGATTCCTGAATGTTTGCTTGGATGCCGTCCCGTTAATTTTAACAAAGCTGTTAATAAAATGTCAACTCCCTTCTAAGACACTCTCCTATGAGTTGGCAGGGTGCTCGTCTCCTCCCCCTCCCGAGTCCTGCTCAGCTGTGGTTGCGTTGCTGCTGTCTGTGCAGCAACATCTAGAATCAAAGAATGGGACAGTTGGAAGGGACCTCCAGGGTCATCTATTCCAACCCCCTGCACAATGCAGAAAACTCACAAACACCTCCCCCTCAATTCACAGGATCTTCATTGCTGTCAGATGGCCATCTAGCCTTTGTTTCAAAACCTCCAAGGAAGGAGAGCCCACCACCTCCCGAGGAAGCCTGTTCCACTGAGGAACTGCTCTAACAGTCATAGAATATATAGAATCCAAGAGTTGGAAGGGATCTCCAGGGTCATCTAGTCCAACCCCCTGCACAATGCAAGAAACTCACAAACACCTCCCCCTTAATTCACAGGATCTTCATTTCTGTCGGATGGCCATCTAGCCTCTGTTTCAAAACCTCCAAGGATGGAGAGCCCACCACCTCCCGAGGAAGCCTGTTCCACTGAGGAATCGCTCTAACGGTCAGGAAGTTCTTCCTAATGTAGAGCTGGAAACTCTTCTGATTTAGTTTCAACCCACTGGTTCTGATCCTACCTTAGAATCATAGAGTTGGAAGGGACCTCCAGGGTCATCTAGTCCAACCCCCTGCACAATGCAGGAAACCCACAAACACCTACCCCTAAATTCACAGGATCTTCATTTCTGTTAGATGGCCATCTAGCCTCTGTTTAAAAACCTCCAAGGAAGGAGAGCCCACCACCTCCCGAAGAATCCTAGAATTTGAAGGGACCTCCAGGGTCATCTAGTCCAACCCCCTCCACAATGCAGGAACCCCACAAACACCTACCCCAAATTCACAGGTTTCTCATCACTGTCAGATGGCCATCTAGAACATAAGAACATAAGAGAAGCCATGTTGGATCAGGCCAACGGCCCATCAAGTCCAACACTCTGTGTCACACAGTGGCAAAAAATGTTATATACACACATACACTGTGGCTAATAGCCACTGATGGACCTCTGCTCCATATTTTTATCTAAACCCCTCTTGAAGGTGGCTATACATGTGGCCGCCACCACCTCCTGTGGCAGTGAATTCCACATGTTAATCACCCTTTGGGTGAAGAAGTACTTCCCTTTATCCGTTTTAACCTGTCTGCTCAGCAATTTCATCGAATGCCCACGAGTTCTTGTATTGTGAGAAAGGGAGAAAAGTACTTCTTTCTCTACTTTCTCCATTCCATGCATTATCTTGTAGACCTCTATCATGTCACCCCGCAGTCGACGTTTCTCCAAGCTAAAGAGTCCCAAGCGTTTCAACCTTTCTTCATAGGGAAAGTGCTCCAGCCCTTTAATCATTCTAGTTGCCCTTCTCTGCACCTTCTCTAAAGCTATAATATCCTTTTTGAGGTGCGGCGACCAGAACTGCACACAGTACTCCAAATGAGACCGCACCATCGATTTATACAGGGGCATTATGATACTGGCTGATTTGTTTTCAATTCCCTTCCTAATAATTCCCAGCATGGCATTGGCCTTTTTTATTGCAAACGCACACTGTCTTGACACTTTCAGTGAGTTATCTATCATGACCCCAAGATCTCTCTCTTGATCAGTCTCTGCCAGTCCAGAGACTGGCCTCTGGCCTCTGTTTGAAAACCTCCAAGGAAGGAGAGCCCACCATCTGTCTGTAGAACGGCCCATTTGTCATCCCGGAGAGTACAGTGAGAATGAGAAAGATGGGGTTGCATCCCACTGCCTGCCTCCCCTCACGCCAGCTCCAGTTTGGTGTAGCGGCGAAGTGCGCGGACACTTATCTGAGAGAACCGGGTTTGATTCCCCACTCCTTCACTTGCAGCTGCTGAAATGGCCTCAAGTCAACCATAGCTCTTGCAGAGCTGTCCTTGAAAGGGCAGCTTCTGGGGAGCTCTCTCAGCCCCACCCATCTCACAGGGTGACTGTTCTGGGGGAGGAAGTTGAAGGATATTGTAAGCTGCTCTGAGACTCTGGGATTCAGAATATAGGGTGGGGTATCAATCTAATATAATCTTCATCTTCTTCTTCCAGTTTGGTGTAGTGGTTAAGTCTGTGGACTCTTATGTGGCCTGATTCAACATGACTTCTCTTGTATTCTTATGTCTGGGGCAGTGATGCTCTGTATTCTTGGTGCTTGGGGGTGGGGAGCACAGTGGGAGGGCTTCTAATGTCCTGGCCCCACTGATGGACCTCCTGATGGCACCTGTTTTGGGATTTTTTTGGGCCACTGTGTGATGCAGAGTGTTGGACTGGATGGGCCTTTGGCCTGATCCAACATGGCTTCTCTTATGTTCTTATGTCTGGATCAAAGATTCTCTGTATTCTTGGTGCTTGTGGGGGGGCACTGTGGGAGGGCTTCTAGTGTCCTAGTCTCACTGATGGACCTCCTGATGGCACCTGGGTTTTTTGGTCACTGTGTGACACAGAGTGTTGGACTAGATGGGCCATGGGCCTGATCCAACATGGATTCTCTTATGTTCTTATGTGACACAGAGTGTTGGATTGGATGGGCCATTGGCCTGCTCCAACATGGCTTCTCTTATGTTCTTATGTGACACAGAGTGTTGGACTGGAGGGGCCATTGGCCTGATCCAACCTGGCTTCTCTTGTGTTCTTATGTGGCACAGAGTGTTGGACTGGATGGGCCACTGGCCTGATCCAACATGGCTTCTCTTATGTTCTTATGTGACACAGAGTGTTGGACTGGATGGGCCGTTGGCCTGATCCAACATGGCTTCTCTTATGTTCTTATGTGACACAGAGTGTTGGACTGGATGGGCCACTGGCCTGATCCAACATGGCTTCTCTTATGTTCTTATGTGACACAGAGTGTTGGACTGGATGGGCCACTGGCCTGATCCCACAGGGCTTCTCTTATATTCTTCTGTGACACAGAGTGTTGGACTGGATGGGCCATTGGCCTGATCCAACATGGCTTCTCTTATGTTCTTATGTGACACAGTGTTGGACTGGATGGGCCATTGGCCTGATCCAACAGGGCTTCTCTTATGTTCTTATGTGACACAGTGTTGGACTGGATGGGACCTTGGCGTGATCCAACATGGCTTCTCTTATATTCTTATGTCTTGGCAGTGCATCACTAGCCGGTGAAATTTCTGTAATATCAGAGTCGCATACTTTCTCAGTCCTGCATTCCTGGCATATTATTTTCATAGCATTTCTGAAGTGCTGTGCGCTTTGCCTTCTCCGGCTTCGTACATCATGTTCCGCTGAAGGGTCTCTCCAGTGGTCCGTCCTCCCTCCTCCGCATTGGCTGGTTTCGACTCGCCTCCTCCGGGTTGGAAGGATTCTTGTGGTGCCCTTAGATGCGGCTGCCTGTAAGAAAACAAGCGGACGCGTGAACCTGCCGGCCTGTTCAGGAGGAGACCCGCTGTTTTGCTCGTAAGCTGCTCTTTCCTGCCTGTCTGTGGGCAGGCACGTAAAAGCCCCACTCTGAGGGAATCAAGGTGTGACCGTCGGACTTTGGCAGAAGATGGCTGAGTGGCAGGAAGAAATGCATTTATAGATGCCTCGCGGACGTTGTTTGTCAGAATGCGAACTTGGAAGGAAGGTCCACCAAACATTTCCAGCCTGGATTTACAGGGGAGGCCTCAGGCCTCAGATTCAGCAGGAGCTCACAGGAGCACAGCTCCTGAACCTTTCTGAGGTTTTCCCCTCTTCCTCCCCATCTACCTACCTTGTCCACTGAATAGGAGGTGCAGCTGCATAACAATCCTTAGATTAGGAGAGGGGGCAGCCAGCCAGCCATCAGGGGCTTTGCTACGCCCCCAGCAGCCCTCATTAGTCCCTGGAGAAGCCACACCACCCTTTCTCCACTTCTTATATGATTTTGGGTGGTGGGTGGCTTGCTGGGCTTTTGACTGGGGGGGCAAGGAGAGTCACAGGCGAGTGAAGCCTTCTTGGGCTGGCTGGGTCTCT
This sequence comes from Heteronotia binoei, assembly GCF_032191835.1. Classification (NCBI taxonomy): domain Eukaryota; kingdom Metazoa; phylum Chordata; class Lepidosauria; order Squamata; family Gekkonidae; genus Heteronotia; species Heteronotia binoei. Next base: position 4,164,400 of record NC_083243.1, on the reverse strand, counting down.
AGCCAGCCCAAGGAGGCCTCGCTTGCCCGGGGCTCTCCTTTCTTGCATTGGGTTGCTTTGGGCCGGTGTGTGTGGGGGGGGGTGGCATAGGCTAATGAGTTATGCTAATGAGCGCTGTCACTTATTTTTCTTCAAAATGTCCCCTGGGAGAATTGTAATTCCCTCCTGGGAGAAGAAGCTTAAAGTGCTGGACTGGGTGTTGGGAAACCCTGAGTTCGAATCCCCACTCGGCCATGGAAATTTCCTGAGTGACTTTGGGCCGGTCACCTGCTCTCCGTCTAGCTAACTTCTCAGGGGTGTTGTGAGGATAAAAAAGGGGGTTGGTGTGTCAGCCTCTTTCGGCCCCCAGCAGCGGAAAAGTTGAGGTACAAATAAAAGCAGGCAAGCAAGGAAAGAAGTAAAATAGAATGAAAGTACATAACTAAATCAGGGGTGGCCAGACTTGCTTAATGTAAGAGCCACACAGAATAAACCTCAGATGTTTGAGAGCCACAAGACATGAACATCAGGTATTTGAGAAAAGGGAGGAAGGAAGGCAAATAGTGGGGGGAGGTGGAGAGGTGGAAAGAAAGCAACTTTAACTTCAACAGAGCATATCATACAATCATAGAATCATAGAGTTGGAAGGGACCCCTAGGGTCATCTAGCCCAACCCCCTGCACAATGCAGGAAACTCACAAATACCTCCCCCTAAATTCACAGGATCTTCATTGCTGTCAGATGGCCATCTAGCATCTGTTGAAAAACCTCCAGGGAAGGAGAGCCCACCACCTCCCGAGGAAGCCTGTTCCGCTGAGGAATCACTCTAACAGTCATAGAATCATAGAGTTGGAAGGGACCCCTAGGGTCATCTAGTCCAACCCCCTGCACAATGCAGGAAACTCACAAACACCTCCCCCTAAATTCACAGGATCCTCATTGCTGTCAGAGGGCCATCTAGCCTCTGTTTAAGAACCTCCAAGGATGGAGAGCCCACCACCTCCTGGGGAGGAAGCCTGTTCCACTGAGGAACCGCTCTAACGGTCAGGAAGTTCTTCCTAATGTTGAGCCAGAAACTCTTTTGTTTTAATTTCAACCCATTGGTTCTGGTCCTACCTTCTGGGGCCGCAGAAAGCAATTCCACCCCATCCTCTATAGGACAGCCCTTGAAGGACTCCTATCACCTCTCAGCTGCCTCCTCTTCAGGCTGAACATCCCCAGCTCCTTCAACCTTTCTTCATAGGACTATGATTGGGGTGAGTGTGGGAGCAGGACATCATAAGAACATAAGAGAAGCCATGTTGGATCAGACCAATGGCCCATCCAGTCCAACACTCTGTGTCACAGAAGAACATAAGAGAAGCCATGTTGGATCAGGCCAGTGGCCCCTCCAGTCCAACACTCTGAGTCACATAAGAACATAAGAGAAGCCCTGTTGGATCAGGCCAGTGGCCCATCCAGTCCAACACTCTGAGTCACATAAGAACATAAGAGAAGCCCTGTTGGATCAGGCCAGTGGCCCATCCAGTCCAACACTCTGAGTCACATAAGAACATAAGAGAAGCCCTGTTGGATCAGGCCAGTGGCCCATCCAGTCCAACACTCTGTGTCACATAAGAACATAAGAGAAGCAATGTTGGATCAGGCCAATGGCCCATCCAGTCCAACACTCTGAGTCACATAAGAACATAAGAGAAGCCATGTTGGATCAGGCCAATGGCCCATCCATTCCAACACTCTGTGTCACATAAGAACATAAGAGAAGCCCTGTTGGATCAGGCCAATGGCCCATCCAGTCCAACACTCTGTGTCGCACAGTGGCCAAATACACACACACACACACACACACACACACTGTGGCTAATAGCCACTGATGGACCTCTGCTCCATATTTTTATCTAACCCCCTCTTAAAGCTGGCTATTCTTATAGCCGCCGCCACCTCCTGTGGCAGTGAATTCCACATGTTAATCATCCTTTGAGTGAAGAAGTACTTCCTTTTATCCGTTACATGTCCGGACACACTTTTTTGATCCTCCCAGGTCATATCCCATTGCTGGCTTAAACTGCTGCTCTGGACGCAGCCAATGTTTTGTTTTTGTTTTTTTACCTTTTTGCGTTATTTAAAACATTTTATTAGGTGCCTTTTTTCCTTACGGAGTTTGAGACAGCTCGCAGTCCAAATAAAAGAAAACCAAGCGGATCAAAATACGTAAAACCGAAATTTAAACCATTTCGGACTACTTTAGTCCACGTGGGGCTTTTTTAGTAGCAGGAGCTTTTTTTCATATTAGGCCACACACCCCGGTGTAGCCAATCCTCCTGGAGCTTGCAGTAGGCCGTGTAAGAAGAGGATTTGTAAGCTCTTGGAAGATTGGCTACATCAGGGGTGGGTGCGGCCTAATATGCAAAGGAGGTCCTGCTACACAACAAAGCCCTGCGGTTCTAAATGAAGCCATTTCCACCTGCCTCTCAAAGTTTGGGAGTGAGGGGGCTTGGGTTGTCAAGTCTAATTTAAGAAATATCTGGGGACTTTGGGGGTGGAGCCAGGAGACATTGGGGTGGAGCCAAGATCAAGGCTGTGACAAGCATAATTGAACTCCAAGAGAGTTCTGGCCATCACATTTAAAGGGACGGCACACCTTTTCAATGCCTTCCTTCCATAGGAAATAATGAAGGATAGGGGCACCTTCTTTTGGGGCTCATAGAATTGCCCCCCTGGTCCAATCCTTTTGAAACTTGGGGGGTATTTTGGGGAGAGGCACTGGATGCTATAATGAAAATGTGGTGCCTCTACCCCAAATAACAGCCCCCCCAGAGCCCCAGATACCCGCGGATCAATTCTCCATGATTTTCTTTGGGAATAAATCTCCATAGGGAATAATAGAGTTCCCAGCAGACATATCCCTCCCCTTCCCCTGCTTTCTGATGACCCTGAAGCGGGGGGAGGGCCTCCAAACTGGGGGATCCCCTGCCCCCACCTGGGGATTGGCAACCCTATGAGGGGGCCAGGCTAGAGTGGAGGAAAGCATAGGAGTCGGTGGTGCTCAGGTGTGCGCATGCAGACACCCCCCCCCCCCTTGCGCTTCTCGCAGTACTTTTAACATCTTGCCAGGAACTCTTTAAGGAGAGCCATTCAGCTGGAAAGTGGATTAGCATTTTGCAGGTGATGTATGAGGAAGACCGGACCTTGACGGGGGGCAGAGATGGATGCCTTAATGTCACCCAGCGGGCCGGCTCCTCATAACTCATTCTGATTGGGCCCTTGCAAAAGCAGAGATCGTATCAGTTAAGAACAGGACTGGCTTTAATTTACGTTCCCAGAAACTTTGGCTTCTCTTCCGAGTGGGCGCCAAGGACTTGTTGAGGAAGGAGACGGAGGGGGAGGAGCGCTTTCGAGAAAGTTTGGGGTCTCTTGCGGGTGGCGAGGCTGATGAAGGAGTGAATACAGGTGAAGCTGCCTTCTGCTGAGTCACAGCCTTGGTCCATCAAGGTCAGTATTGTATGCTCAGGCTGGCAGCCGCTCTTCCTGTGTTTTTGCGCTTCTCCAGGCCTCATTTTGGGCAGGAGCTCACAGGAGTGGAACTCCGGAACCTCTACATTTCATTATGCTCTTTGTTAACCAGAGCTAGTTTGGTGTAGTGGTGAAGTTATCTGCGAGAACCGGGTTGGATTTCCCACTTCTCCACTGGCACCTGCTGGAATGGCCTTGGGTCAGCCATAGCTCTGGCTGAGGTTGTCCTTCAAAGGGCAGCTGTTGTGAGTGCCCTCTCAGCCCCACCCACCTCACAGGGTGTCTGTTGTGGGAGAGGAAGGTAAAGCAGACTGTAGGCTGTTCTGAGACTCTGTCCTTGAAAGGGCAGCTTCTGGGAGAGCTCTCTCAGCCCCACCCACCTCACAGGGTGTCTGTTGTGGAAGAGGAAGGTAAAGCAGACTAGGCTGTTCTGAGACTCTGTTCTTGAAAGGGCAGCTTCTGGAGAGCTCTCTCAGGCCCACCCACCTCACAGGGTGTCTGCTGTGGGGGGAGAACAAATAAGAGATTGTAAGCTGCTCTGAGTCTCTGATTCAGAGAGAAGGGTGGGGTATAAATCTGCAGTCTTCTTCTTCTTCACAGTGACCCATCTTGATCTAGCAATACACTAATGAGAAGAACACTGAGACTGATTGATGTATTGATATATTAGTTATTTTAATTATGTAAATTATTATTGTATTTTAATTCTTGAATTTTATTGTTAGAATTTTTATGTTGTGAGCCGCCCTGAGCCCGCTTTGGTGGGGTAGGGCGGGATATAACTCAACCAAAATGAAATGAAAATGAAATGAAGTTATTCCTGCATCCCAATAGAGAAGCTGGACAAAAGAGGCTTGGTGGGCTAACATTTTAGCAGCAGCTGCAGGTGGGCTGCAGTTGGTGTCCCATGGCACCTCGAAGACCAACAAAAAGTTATCCAAAGTGTGAGCTTTAGCAGCAGAGTTCTCCAGGATGTATCTATTAATGGATGACCATCAGCTTTTAAATCTGATAATACAAATAAGTAAGGCGTGAATCTGGGTCTTCGAACTATAACTAACAAATTTCTTTAGGGTTTGTAGAATCTTTCGGGCTCAAGTGCCGTGTTCTACTGGAGAAAGTTTTCCTTCCAGACGTTTCGTTCTCAGCTGCGGAGAACATCCTCAGTGGCGTTGCAGCTGGAGCAGGCGCTCTGACCTTCTTGGCTGCTGTGCGTTGAGTGGGGCCAGGGCTGCTGGAGAGCTGCTATTTCTAGGCTGGAGGGGGTGTGATGAAAGGGCAATTGGTTTGTGGATGTGCCCATTGTTTGGTGGGGCTTCCTGGAAGGGTAGTGATAAGGAAACTGGCTGTTGAATGTGACCATTACCCTTTCATCACACCCCCTCCAGCCTAGAAATAGCAGCTCTCCAGCAGCCCTGGCCCCACTCAATGCACAGCAGCCAAGAAGGTCAGAGCGCCTGCTCCGGCTGCAACGCCACTGAGGATGTTCTCCGCAGCTGAGAACGAAACGTCTGGAAGGAAAACTTTCTCCAGTAGAACACGGCACTTGAGGCCGAAAGATTCTACAAACCCTAATGATGTTACCAGCCATGAAAACCTGAAATCTTTGATAACAAATTTTAGTTAGATCCCAGTAGGCAGCCTTGTGGGTCTGAAGCAATTGAAAAAAGCAGTAGACAAGTGCACCTTTAAGACCAACTAAGTTTTATTCAGAATGGAAGCTTTCGTATGCTCTTAAGCAGACTTCATCAGACAAAATGGGCATGGCGAGCAGCAGTTCTTAATGTAAGTGGGCCATACCATACCATAGAGCTCTCCCAGAAGCTGCCCTTTCAAGGACAGAGTCTCAGAGCAGTTCACAATCTCCTTTCCCTTCCTCCCCACAACAGACAACCTGTGAGGTGGGTGGGGCTGAGAGGGCTCTCACAGAAGCTGCCCTTTCAAGGACACAGTCTCAGAGCGGCCTACAATCTCCTTTCCCTTCCTCCCCCACAACATACAACCTGTGAGGTGGGTGGGGCGGAGAGGGCTCTCCCAGCAGCTGCCCTTTCGAGGACAGAGTCTCAGGGCGGCCTACAATCTCCTTTCCCTTCCCTCCCCCACAACAGACACCCTGTGAGGTGGGTGGGGCTGGAGAGGGCTCTCACAGCAGCTGCCCTTTCAAGGACAACCTCTGCCAGAGCTACGGCTGACCCAAGGCCATTCCAGCAGGTGCAAGTGCAGGAGTGGGGAATCAAACCCGGTTCTCCCAGGTAAGAGTCCGCACACTTAACCACTACACCAAACTGGCTCTCACTACACCAAACTGCTCTGCTGGTGTTTTTTTCAGCCCAACACATAAGAACATAAGAACAGCCCTGTTGGATCAGGCCTTTGGCCCCTCCAGTCCAGCACTGTGTGTCACATAAGAACATAAGAGAAGCCATGTTGGATCAGGCCAATGGCCCATCCAGTCCAACACTCTGTGTCACACAGTGGCCAAAATATATACAAACACACACTGTGGCTAATAGCCACTGATGGACCTCTGCTCCATATTTTTATCCAATCCCCTCTTAAAGCTGGCTATGCTTGTATCCGCCACCACCTCCTGTGGCAGTGAATTCCACATGTTAATCACCCTTTGGGTGAAGAAGGACGTCATTTTATCCGTTTTAAACCGACTGCTCAGCAATTTCATCGAATGCCCACGAGTTCTTGTATTGTGAGAAAGGGAGTAAAGGACTTCTTTCTCTACTTTCTCCATCCCATGCATCATCTTGTAAACCTCTATCATGTCACCCCGCAGTCGACGTTTCTCCAAGCTAAAGAGTCCCAAGCGTTTCAACCTTTCTTCACAGGGAAAGTGCTCCAGCCCTTTAATCATTCTAGTTGCCCTTTTCTGGACTTTCTCCAATGCTATAATATCCTTTTTGAGGTGCGGCGACCAGAACTGCACACAGTATTCCAAATGAGACCGCACCATCGATTTATACAGGGACATTATGATACCGGCGATTTTGTTTTCAATTCCCTTCCTAAAATGAGACTTTGACAGGCCGGGCCATGTGTGACATAAAATGTAATGCCAGGCAGGGAAGATATAAACTTCAAAGATTAGCACTCTTGCAATATTTTCTTTATTCAACCGTCTCTGATAGCTGACGCCTCTTGCTCTGAACTGTTGCATCAAAATCTGGAGACAGTGTCTGTGCTGTAGCAATCTTGAGTATGCTGCTCAGGTGTGTATCTGTACGTGGCAAACCTACTTTTGATTTATTGACATCCATTACAGAAACCTCATGGTCAATGCGTTGAGCCTAAGACCCGGGGGAAACTTGAAATGGCTGGGCATTGTGAGCTTTTGTACATAAGTTGCTTCATGCCAGTGAAGAAAATAGAGGCTTTGCTCTGTAGCTGTTGTGCGATGGAGCAAACCTGGCCTAGCAAGCTGCGATGCAGAAAGAAGCAAGAGAAAGAGACTGAAGCAGGTGGCAGTGAGTTGCTCGCGGGCCTGATAGGAGCCCTCCAGGGGCCTGATACGGGCCTTGGACTGCATGTTCTACACCCTTGGGTAAAGGTGTGTGGTTTTTGGAGGCGCTGCACAACTGTTTTATTTGTGAGGGGTTTTCATAGGGTAGGAATTGCATGGGTCTTCTTGGGTAGGGAAGTGAGTGGGCTTTCACTGTCTTATTTATAGTTTTATCAGAGAATTGCATGCCACTTTGAGCCACAAACAGGCTCTAAATGTTAACCTTATTATCGAGGAGCGGGGCAGGCTTTCTGTGTGGGGTGATTCCTGAGCCACTGAGGTCTGCTGCCTTGCTGGAGTTCCGCATTCAGTTGGTCTATAGAATCATAGAGTTGGAAGGGACCTCCAGGGTCATCTAGTCCAACCCCCTGCACAATTCAGGAAACTCACAAACAACTCAAAGTGGAAGGGCTTCTAGACCCACTTGTGAACCTTCTGATGGCACTTGGCGGGGGGGGGGGGGGTTGGCCACTGTGTGACACAGAGTCTTGAACTGGATGGGCCTGATCCAACATGGCTTGTCTTATGTTCTTATGTGACACAGAGTGTTGGACTGGAGGGGCCATTGGCCTGATCCAACATGGCTTCTCTTATGTTCTTATGTGACACAGAGTGTTGGACTGGATGGGCCATTGGCCTGATCCAACATGGCTTCTCTTATGTTCTTATGTGACACAGAGTGTTGGACTGGAGGGGCCACTGGCCTGATCCAACATGGCTTCTCTTATGTTCTTATGTGACACAGAGTGTTGGACTGGAGGGGCCATTGGCCTGTTCCAACATGGCTTCTCTTATGTTCTTATGTGACACAGAGTGTTGGACTGGATGGGCCACTGGCCTGATCCAACATGGCTTCTCTTATGTTCTCCTCCTAAATTCACAGCATCCTCATTGCTGTCAGATGGCCATCTAGCCTCTGTTTAAAAACCTCCGAGGTAGGAGAATTAGTGTATGAACTAGTTATTACAACAGTGTAGGAATTAGTGTATGAACTGGTAATCACAACAAGCTAGTGTATCAAGTGTCCAAATAAATAACCCTATTATTATAAAAAACATGTTGAGTTCCTACTCACAACGTACCATCATATAGGAAATAATAATTTTTGAGAAGATTAACGATTCTAAGTCGACATATTTCCAAGCGCATGAAAAGAAGAAGAGACTTGTGAATTTGTGACTTCTTCATGTACATGGAAATATGTTGACTTAGAATTGTTAATCTTATAGATGTTATCAAAGAATTCAGGTTTTCACGGCTGGTAACATCATTAGGGTTTGTAGAATCTTTCAGGCTCAAGTGCCATGTTGTACTGGAGAAAGTTTTCCTTCCAGACGTTTCGTTCTCAGCTGCGGAGAACATCCTCAGTGGCGTTGCATACAGCAGCCAAGAAGGTCAGAGCGGCTGCTCTGGCTGCAACGCCACTGAGGATGTTCTCCGCAGCTGAGAACGAAACGTCTGGAAGGAAAACTTTCTCCAGTAGAACACAGCACTTGAGGCCGAAAGATTCTACAAACCCTAATAATCTTATAGATGATATGTGAATTCCTTCATGATGATATGTTACAATTTTTAACCTTATATAAGGACTCAAAATAGTTTCTGTGATTGTTTTTTTGGTTAGGATTTTTTTTTTTAGTATTTAATATTTTATTAATTAATAAAAAAACATTTTTACAAACAACAACTATAACTATAACAATAACAATATCCATAACACAAGCCACGCTGCTTTGATTACAATGTGCAAATTAAATATCTAATAGAAAACAAAATTTAAATATTTTCCCGGTAATTTACATAATGCATTTTGATTAGATTGTACAAATGCAAAAAAATGAAACCATTTTTCTACAAACATATTTTTTCTCATTTCCTCTATCGGATGTTTCTGATCTGATTTTTGTATGGTTCCAGCTAACTTATCCATAACTATTATGTCCCAAATTTTTAAAAACCATTGTCTTTTAGATGGTAAGATTGGTGCTTTCCACTGAGAGCCAGTTTGGTGTAGTGGTGAAGTGTGCGGATTCTTATCTGGGAGAACCGGGTTTGATTCCCCACTCCACTTGCAGCTGCTGGAATGGCATTGGGTCAGCCATAGCTCTCACATTGTCCTTGAAAGGGCAGCTTCTGTGAGAGCCAGTTAGGTGTAGTGGTTCAGTGTGCGGACTCTTATCTGGGAGAACGGGGTTTGATTCCCCCCTCCTCCACTTGCACCTGCTGGAATGGCCTTGGGTCAGCCAGAGCTCTCTTATCTGGGAGAACCAGGTTTGATTCCCCACTCCTCCACTTGCAGCTGCTGGAATGGCCTTGGGTCAGCCATAGCTCTCTTATCTGGGAGAACCGGGTTTGATTCCCCACTCCTCCACTTGCAGTTGCTGGAATGGCCTTGGGTCAGCCAGAGCTCTCTTATCTGGGAGAACCGGGTTTGATTCCCCACTCCTCCACTTGCAGCTGCTGGAGTGGCCTTGGGTCAGCCATAGCTCTCTTATCTGGGAGAACCGGGTTTGATTCTCCACTCCTCCACTTGCAGCTGCTGGAATGGCCTTGAGTCAGCCATAGCTCTCTTATCTGGGAGAACCGGGTTTGATTCCCCACTCCTCCACTTGCAGCTGCTGGAATGGCCTTGGGTCAGCCAGAGCTCTCTTATCTGGGAGAACCAGGTTTGATTCCCAACTCCTCCACTTGCAGTTGCTGGAATGGCCTTGGGTCAGCCAGAGCTCTCTAATCTGGGGGAACCGGGTTTGATTCCCCACTCCTCCACTTGCACCTGCTGGAATGGCCTTGGGTCAGCCAGAGCTCTCTTATCTGGGAGAACCGGGTTTGATTCCCCACTCCTCCACTTGCAGCTGCCGGAATGGCCTTGGGTCAGCCATAGCTCTGGCAGAGGTTGTCCTTGAAAGGACAGCTGCTGGGAGAGCCCTCTCAGCCCCACCCACCTCACAGGGTGTCTGTTGTGGGGGGAGAAGATATAGGAGATTGTAAGCCGCTCTGAGTCTCTGATTCAGGGAGAAGGGCGGGGTATAAATCTGCAATTCTTCTTCTTCTGATGAGCTATTAATATTTTCGCCGCCAGAATAAGCATCGACGTTAAATCTGTCTTATGTTTTGGTACTTCCTCATTTTTCCAAAGGTAAGCATTTGGAGCACTTTAAAGGCTTCAAGCACTTTAAAAATTTCCCTGTGTGTTTTATACAGTGGCTTTTTGGGTTGTTTTTTTTTTTTTTTTTTTTTGTAATTAAGAGTTTCACATTCAGTTTGGCTGTTTGTCTGAAATGTTGTCGGACTGTATTGAACTTCCTGCCTCTCGGAGCTGTGCTGTTTTCTTGTATCTGGTGCGCAGTCAAGGGGCTCTCTGTGTGGCTTTTCTGGTTTACCTTCCGGCAAGGAGATGCGGATGCCTGCTGACAGTCAGCCTCCCTGAGATCCCTTTAAGCACAAAAAACGAGACTCGTCCTTTGTGTGGGAGTTTAAAAAAGAAGAAGAGTCACCTGCATAGAAAATGGCAACTCCGGTATTGTTCTGAAAACAGTCTTTCATAGCGCAGTCCAAAGCAATATTTCAGCAGCAGAGATCTTTTCAGACTCGGCCGATTGCGTCTGAAGTCTATTCAGCGTAGGGTTGCCAAGTCCAATTCCAGAAATATCTGGGGACTTTGGGGGTGGGGCCAGGAGACCCTGGGGGTGGAGCCAGGAGACCTTGGGGTGGAGCCAGGAGACTTTGGGGGTGGAGCCAGGAGACATTGGGGTGGAGCCGGGAGCAAGGGTGTGGCAAGCATAATTGAACTCCAAAGGAAGTTCTGGCCATCACAGTTTTTTTTTATTTTGGGCCATCCCAGTTAAAGGGTCCGCACACCTTTTAAATGCCTTCCTTCCATAGGAAATAGTGAAGGATAGGGGCACCTTCTTTTGGGGCCCATAGAATTGGACCCCCTAGTCCAATCTTTTTGAAACTTGAGGGGCGTTTTGTGGAGAGGCACTGGATGCAATGCTGAAAATTTGGTGCCTCTACCTCAAAAAACAGCCCCCCCCCCGAGCCCCAGATACCTGTTGATCAATTCTCCATTATTTCCTATGGGAATGTTTCCATAGGGACTACTGCAGTTAGGGTTGCCAACTCCAATTCAAGAAATATCTGCAGACTTTGGGGGCGGAGCCAGGAGACTTTGGGGGTGGAACCAGGAGACATTGGGGGTGGAGCCTGGAACAAGGGTGTGACAAGCATAATTGAACTCCAAGGGAGTTCTGGCCATCACATTTAAAGGGACAGCACACCTTTTAAAATGCCTTTCTTCACCCAAGGGGGGATTAACATGTGGAATTCACTGCCACAGGAGGTGGCGGCGGCTACAAGCATAGCCAGCTTCAAGAGGGGATTGGATAAAAATATGGAGCAGAAGTCCATCAGTGGTTATTAGCTACAGAGTATTGTTGGAACTGTCTGGGGCAGTGATGCTCTGTATTCTTGGTGAATGGGGGGGGGGGCAAAGTGGAAGGGCTTCTAGCCTCACTTGTGAACCTTCTGATGGCACTTGGGGTTTTTTGGCCATTGTGTGACACAGAGTGTTGGACTGAATGGGCCATTGGCCTGATCCAACAGGGCTTCTCTTATGTTCTTATGTGACACAGAGTATGGGACTGGATGGGCCATTCGGCTGATCCAGCATGGCTTCTCTTATGTTTTTATGTGACACAGAGTGTTGGACTGGATGGGCCATTGGCCTGATCCAACATGGCTTCTCTTATGTTCTTATGTGACACAGAGTGTTAGACTCGATGGGCCACTGGCCTGATCCAACATGGCTTCTCTTATGTGACACAGAGTGTTAGACTGGATGGGCCACTGGCCTGATCCAACATGGCTTCTCTTATGTGACACAGAGTGTTGGACTGGATGGGCCATTGGCCTGATCCAACAGGGCTTCTCTTATGTTCTTACATGACACAGAGTATTGGACTGGATGGGCCATTGGGCTGATCCAACATGGCTTCTCTTATGTTCTTATGTGACACAGAGTGTTAGACTGGATGGGCCATTGGCCTGATCCAACATGGCTTCTCTTATGTTCTTAACATCCTCTCGTTCGCAGCCTTGCTCAAGGTTTTTCAAATGGTGGGTTGCGGCTTCTTTGATGGAGTCCGTCCATTTCCTGTTGTGTCTTCCTCCTTTCCTACTGCCTTCCACTTCTCCTAGCCGTATCATCTTTTCTGGGGACTCTTGTCTTCTCAATGTGTGGCCAAAAGTACAATAGCCTTCTAGAGAGAATTAAGGCTCGATTTCATTTAGAACTCACTGATTGGTTGTTTTGGCTGTCCACGGTATCTGTAAAACTCTCCTCCAAGACTACCTTTCAAAGCAATCATATTCCTTCCTGTCCACTTGAATATACTTCCACGTATACATACATTGGGAGTTAATATACCGTAAGAGAAACAATGCACTTCAGTAATACTAATAACCCCCTAACTCTCTTAAGTCTGTAAGCTCCAGTTTATCATTACGGCATTCGTTTTATCCACTAGCAATTCACTCTGCATTATTTAAATTCTGTGGGGCATTTCTTTCTGCACAAAAACTGCACAGTGAAGGATATCAAGATATAAATGTAGTTCTTTTCTCCACATTTCAGATCCAGTAATGAAGTGCCCAAAGGGCTGTCTCTGTGGCCCCATGGCTGATCCCAGAAAATGAGTCTGCTTGCAAAACCCATAATTCCGTCAGCTGGGCTGGTCTTCCACAGCCCACCTAATCTTGCCCGAAGGAGTGAAAAGTAGGAAGGAAAGAGCAGCCCTTGACATAATGTCTCAGGCAAAATGGGAAATGAATTTGCCATTTTCTCCCCAGCTGGTGTTTGTGTATTTCGTGCACATCTGTAGGTTGTCACCGATCTCTCCCTCCCACAAAACATTTCCATTCACCCCTTTCCCAAATGAATGGGGCTGGGTCTCCTCAGGTAAACATCTGAGGAAGTTCAAGAGAAGTGTGAATAAGCTGTGATGCAGGGAAGGGGCTGTGGTTCAGTGGAAGAGCTTCTGTTTTGCATGCAAAAGGTCCCAGGTTCAGTCCCCAGCATCTTCAGTTAAAAAAGAACCAGGTAGGAGGTGATGTGAAGGACTCCCACCTGAGACCTTGGAGAGCGGCTGCCAGTCTGAGTGGACTGTACTGACTTTGATGGACCAAGGTCCAGATCATATGAAGTGATGGTATCTCTTTACCCTGCTCTGGTAAGACCTCACCTGGAGTATTGTTTTCGGTTTTGGGCGCCACATTTTAAGAAAGATCTAGACAAGCTGGAACAGGTCCAGAGGAGGGTGACGAAGATGGTGAGGGGTCTGGAGATGAAGTCCTATGGGGAAAGGTTGAAGGAGCTGGGGATGTTCAGCCTGGAGAGGAGGCGGCTGAGAGGTGATAGGATCACCATCTTCAAATACTTGAAGGGCTGTCCTATAGGGGATGGGGTGGAATTGCTTTCTGTGGCCCCAGCAAGGCCCGATCTAGGGTGGGGGCAGAAGGGGGGGCTTGCCCCGGGCGCTGACAGTGGGGGGGTCGCCAAATTGGGCATGGAGTCCGTTGTATTCTATGGGACCATAAGCTAGAATGGCCCATAAGGGGGCACAATTTTTTAATTTTGCCCCCACCCCCCTCAAAAAACACGTAGATCCGGTCCTGGGTCCCAGAAGGTAGAACCAGAACCAGTGAGTTGAAATTAAATCAAAAGAGTTTCCAGCTCAACATTAGGAAGAACTTCCTGACTGTTAGAGTGATTCCTCAGTGGAACAGGCTTCCCTGGGAGTTGGTGGGTTCTGCTTCCTTGGAGGTTTTTAAAGAGAGGCTAGATGGCCATCTGACAGCGATGAAGATCCTGTGAATTTAGGGGGAGGTGTTTGTGAGTTTCCTGCATTGTGCAGGGGGTTGGACTAGATGACCCCGGATATCCCTTCCAACTCTAGGATTCTATGATTCTATGACTGCTAGAGTGATTCCTCAGTGGAACAGGCTTCCTCGGGAGGTGGTGAGCTCTCCTTCCTTGGAGGTTTTTAAAGAGAGGCTGGAGGGCCATCTGACAGCAATGAAGATCCTGTGGATTTAGGGGGAGGTGTTTGTGAGTTTCCTGCAGTTGAAGGCAGCGTCATGTGGTCATGTAAATAAACATTAAGTTCTTGTTCAGATCTACCATCCCTTAGTTTTTATTTCATACTCCCTCTGAAGAGATCTACGTAGTTCACCTGGTGCTCCACTTAGTTTCCAGAGAGCCAGTTTGGTATAGTGGTTGGTATATTAGTTTCCAGAGAGCCAGTTTGGTATAGTGGTTGGTATATTAGTTTCCAGAGAGCCAGTTTGGTATAGTGGTTGGTATATTAGTTTCCAGAGAGCCAGTTTGATTCCTCAGTCCTCCACTTGCAGCTGCTGGAATTGCCTTGGGTCAGTCATAGCTCTCGTAGAAGTTGCCCTTGAAAGGGCAGCTGCTGTAAAGAAACTCTCTCAGCCCCACCTACCTCACAGGGTGTCTGTTGTAGGGGACGGGAAGGTAAAGGAGATTGAGAGCCACTCTGAGACTGTGAGATTCAAAGTTTTGGGTGGGATATAATAAAAATAATAATAATAATAAAAAATTTTCTTTATATCCCGCCCTCCCCGCCAAAACAGGCTCAGGGCGGCTAACATCATTCATAAAACATACAATGCAATATAAATCTTCTTCTTCTTCTTCCTCTTCTTCTTCTTCTTCTTCTTCTTCTTCTTCTTCTTCTTCTTCTTCTTCTTCTTCTTCTTCTTCTTCTTCTTGTCTTTCTTCTTATTCTTCTTCTTCTCCTCCTCCTCCTAAAAATTTCTTCAAATATATTAGAAGTAGGAAACCAGCCAGGGAAGCAGTGGGGCCCTTGGATGACCATGGGGTAAAAGGATTACTGAAGGAGGATGGGGAAATGGCTGAGAAGCTGAATGCATTTTTTGCCTCCGTCTTCACCGTGGAAGATGAGAAGTGTTTGCCCGCCCCAGAACCACTAATATTGGAAGGGGTGTTGAAAGACCTGAGTCAGATTGAGGTGACAAAAGAGGAGGTCCTACAACTAATAGACAAATTAAAAACTAATAAGTCACCGGGTCCGGATGGCATACATCTGAGAGTTCTGAAAGAACTCCAAGTTGAACTTGTGGATCTTCTAACAAAAATCTGTAATCTTTCATTGAAATCTGCCTCCGTTCCTGAGGACTGGAAGGTAGCAAATGTCACCCCCATCTTTAAAAAGGGTTCCAGAGGAGATCCGGGAAATTACAGGCCAGTCAGTCTGACTTCAATACCGGGAAAGTTGGTAGAAACCATTATCAAGGACAGAATGAGTAGGCACATTGATGAACACGGGTTATTGAGGAAGACTCAGCATGGGTTCTGCAAGGGAAGATCTTGCCTCACTAACCTGTTACATTTCTTTGAGGGGGTGAACAAACATGTGGACAAAGGAGACCCGATAGATGTTGTTTACCTTGACTTCCAGAAAGCTTTTGATAAAGTTCCTCATCAAAGGCTCCTTAGAAAGCTTGAGAGTCATGGAGTAAAAGGACAGGTCCTCTTGTGGATCAAAAACTGGCTGAGTAATAGGAAGCAGAGAGTGAGTATAAATGGGCAGTCTTCGCAGTGGAGGACGGTAAGCAGTGGGGTGCCGCAGGGCTCGGTACTGGGTCCCATCCTCTTTAACTTGTTCATAAATGATTTAGAGTTGGGAGTGAGCAGTGAAGTGGCCAAATTTGCGGATGACACTAAATTGTTCAGGGTGGTGAGAACCAGAGAGGATTGTGAGGAACTCCAAAGGGATCTGTTGAGGCTGGGTGAGTGGGCGTCAACGTGGCAGATGCGGTTCAATGTGGCCAAGTGCAAAGTAATGCACATTGGGGCCAAGAATCCCAGCTACAAATACAAGTTGATGGGGTGTGAACTGGCAGAGACAGACCAAGAGAGAGATCTTGGGGTCATGGTAGATAATTCACTGAAAATGTCAAGACAGTGTGCGTTTGCAATAAAAAAGGCCAACGCCATGCTGGGAATTATTAGGAAGGGAATTGAAAACAAATCAGCCAGTATCATAATGCCTCTGTATAAATCGATGGTGCGGTCTCATTTGGAGTACTGTGTGCAGTTCTGGTCGCCGCACCTCAAAAAGGATATTATAGCATTGGAGAAAGTTCAGAAAAGGGCAACTAAAATGATTAAAGGGCTGGAACACCTTCCCTATGAAGAAAGGTTGAAACGCTTAGGGCTCTTTAGCTTGGAGAAACGTCGACTGAGGGGTGACATGATAGAAGTTTACAAGATAATGCATGGGATGGAGAAAGTAGAGAAAGAAGTACTTTTCTCCCTTTCTCACAATACAAGAACTCGTGGGCATTCGATGAAATTGCTGAGCAGACAGGTTAAAACGGATAAAAGGAAGTACTTCTTCACCCAAAGGGTGATTAACATGTGGAATTCACTGCCACAGGAGGTGGTGGCGTCCACAAGCATAGCCACCTTCAAGAAGGGGTTAGATAAAAATATGGAGCAGAGGTCCATCAGTGGCTATTAGCCACAGTGTGTGTGTGTGTGTGTGTGTGTGTATATATATATATATTTGGCCGCTGTGTGACACAGAATGTTGGACTGGATGGGCCATTGGCCTGATCTAACATGGCTTCTCTTATGTTCTTATGTTCTTATGTTCTCCTCCTCCAGCAGCATCATAAAAGTCCCCTTAGTGGAAAACTACTGAGCAAAAACAGCTGAGTAACTTTTCAAACCCAACTGAACCTGGAAGTCGCATCTGTACATGCAGGGTTTTTTTTTTAGCAATTTTGCACTGTATCAACAGAAGTCTAGTGTCCAGATCACGTGAAGTGATGGTATCGCTTTACTCTGCTCTGGTAAGACCTCATCTGGAGTATTGCGTTCAGTTTTGGGCACCACATTTTAAGAAGGACATAGACAAGCTGGAACGGGTCCAGAGGAGGGCGACGAAGATGGTGAGGGGTCTGGAGACCAAGTCCTATGAGGAAAGCTTGAAGGAGCTGGGCCTGTTTAACCTGGAGAGGAGGTGGCTGAGAGGTATAGGATCACCATCTTCAGTTACTTGAAGGGCTGTCATAGAGAGGATGATGTGGAATTGTTTTCTGTGGCCCCAGAAGGTAGGGCCAGAACTAATGGGTTTAAATTAAATCAAAAGAGTTTCTGACTCAACAATAGAAAGAACTTCCTGACCTTTAGAGCAATTCCTCAGTGGAACAGGCTTCCTCAGGAGGTGGTGGGCTCTCCTTCCTTGGAGGTTTGTAAACAGAGGCTAGATGGCCATCTGACAGCAATGAAGATCCTGTGAATTTCAGGGGGGGGGTGTTTGTGGGTTCCCTGCATTGTGAAGGGGGTTGGACTAGATGACCCTGGAGGTCCCTTCCAACTCTATGAGCCAGTTTGGTATAGTGGTTAAGTGTGCGGACTCTTATCTGGGAGAACCGGGTTTGATTCCCCACTCCCACTTGCACCTGCTGGAATGGCCTTGGGTCAGCCATAGCTGTCTTATCTGGGAGAACCGGGTTTGATTCCCCACTCCTCCACTTGCACCTGCTGGAATGGCCTTGGGTCAGCCATAGCTCTCTTATCTGGGAGAACTGGGTTTGATTCCCCACTCCTCCACTTGCACCTGCTAGCATGGCCTGGGGTCAGCCATAGCTCTGGCAGAGGTTGTCCTTGAAAGGGCAGCTGCTGTGAGAGCCCTCTCCAGCCCCACCCACCTCACAGGGTGTCTGTTGTGGGGGAGGAAGGTAAAGGAGATTGTGAGCCGCTCTGAGACTCTTAGGAGTGGAGGGCGGGATATAAATCCAATATCTTCTTCTTCTGTGATTCTTACAGGGTCTACTGTAAGCTCCAGGAGGATTGGCTATATCAGGGGTGTGTGACCTAATAAGCAAAGGAGTTCCTGCTACAAAAAACCCCCTGCGTACATGTGTGTGTGCGTGTGTGTATATGCTTGTGAGCCACTGCCAGTTGCGTTCACAGATTGGGCTGGGTGTGGCGGCAACTCCATGCTCTCAGTCGCTCTGGGCTCAGTCGTCGAGCGACTTCAACGTGCTTCTCCACCACAGGCGGAAACTGTTATTATTCTGTGCTGAGAAGCAGCACTTAATAACCGTCTGGAATCTGGGCCTCGCCGTTAATGGAGATGAGTTCATTACGGTTTAGCCCACGAGGGACTTTTAAAATTAAGCCCCGGTTGACACAATTTCTGTTTTTTTTTTAATGCAATTATGAAATAAGAGAGTTCTGGAAGTTCTGGGTGAAGGAAGTTAGCACTCCCGGGTTAATAGTCAATAACAAACATTAATAACCAACCAGTCAATCTTTTGATAATTCTGAACAAATATTAATTGCATTCGGAAGCACAACTGGGAAATCTTTGGACTCCAATCTATGAAAATGTGATTGTGGTGGAAGTGCGGGCAGCTGAGCCGGCGTCGGAATCGCCGCCGTGAAAGACGGAACCTGTTATTTCGGCAGAAATGGCTTTTCTTCTGGGGCAAACAACCTTTTGGAAAAAAAAAAAAGCCCACCCTCGATTCTTTCACAAAAGCTTTGTTTCCTAAGCAACAGCCGCATTCTGGCTTCCTTCAATTAAACGGCAGCCCAGGATCTTCTTTGCAACGAATCCATCAGGCCCTCGATGAATATGTCATGTCACGGGGAAGGCTTTCAAGCCCTTTCTGGAGATGGGCGTCGTAATTTATTTTTACAGCCCTTTTCTTGGCTTTCAGTCTCTTCTCTGCTTCTCTCTCTCTCCCCCCCCCCCGCCCACTCCCCTTTAAACACTGCACGGCCTTCTTCTTGGCAAGGGAAGTGAAAGCATCTCCGGGAGATGAACTGAAGGCATAAGCAGCTCAGGGAATTCAGGGCCTGAGACTGTGGGGAATGCAGTTTGGCAATGAGGCAGGATGGCTTCTCTTGGGAAAGAAATAGTTGCCTGCAGGTAGCTGGGGTATCGGGGAGAAGAAGAAGAATATATTGGATTTATATCCCACCCACCACTCCGAAGAGTCTCAGAGCGGCTCACAATCTCCTTTCCCTTCCTCCCCCACAACAGACACCCTGTGAGGTAGATGAAGATATTGGATTTATATCCTGCCCTCCACTCCGAAGAGTCTCAGAGCAGCTCACAATCTCCTTTCCCTTCCTTCTCCCCCACAACAGGCACCCTATGAGGTAGGTGAGGATGAGAGAGATCTTATGCAGCTGCCCTTTCAAGGACAACCCCTGCCAGAGCTATGGCTGACCCAAGGCCATTCCAGCAGGTGCAAGTGGAGGAGTGGGGAATGTTGGAGAAGGCATTTGTCTCTTTAAATGAGAACAGATCTCTTTAAATAAGAACGCTTGCCCAACTATATCGCTTTTAAGAGGGGGGGGGGGAAATCAGGGAACAAATACTTCCAGTTGTATAGCAATTCAGAGAGCCAGTTTGTTGTAGTGGTTAAGTGTGCAGACTCTTGTCTGGGAGAACTGAGTTTGATTCCCCACTCCTCCACTTGCACCTGCTGGAACGGCCTTGGGTCAGCCATAGCTCTGACAGAGGTTGTCCTTGAAAGGGCAGCTGCTGTCCCCACCCACATCTGTTGTGGTGTCTGTTGTGGGGGAGGAAGATAAAGGAGATTGTGAGCCGCTCTGAGACTCTTTGGAGTGGAGGGCGGGATATAACTCCAATATCTTCATCTACCTCACAGGGTGTCTGTTGTGGGGGAGGAAGATAAAGGAGATTGTGAGCTGCTCTGAGACTCTGTCCTTGAAAGGGCAGCTGCTGTGAGAGCCCTCTCCAGCCCCACCCACCTCACAGGGTGTCTGTTGTGGAGGAGGAAGATAAAGGAGATTGTGAGCTGCTCTGAGACTCTGTCCTTGAAAGGGCAGCTGCTGTGAGAGCCCTCTCCAGCCCCACCCACCTAACAGGGTGTCTGTTGTGGGCGAGGAAGGTAAAGGAGATTGTGAGCGGCTCTGAAACTCTTTGGAGTGGAGGGCGGGATAGAAATCCAATATCTTCATCTACCTCACAGGGTCTCTGTTGTGGGGGAGGAAGGGAAAGGAGATTGTGAGCCGCTCTGAGACTCTTCGGAGTGGAGGACGGGATATAAATCTAGTATCTTCATCTACCTCACAGGGTGTCTGTTGTGGGGGAGGAAGGTAAAGGAGATTGTGAGCCGCTCTGAGACTCTTCGGAGTGGAGGGCGGGATATAAATCCAATATCTTCTTCTACCTCACAGGGTCTCTGTTGTGGGGGAGGAAGGGAAAGCAGATTGTGAGCCGCTTTGAGACTCTGTCCTTGAAAGGGCAGCTGCTGTGAGAGCCCTCTCCAGCCCCACCCACCTAACAGGGTGTCTGTTGTGGGGGAGAAAGGTAAAGGAGATTGTGAGCTGCTCTGAAACTCTTCGGACTGGAGGGCGGATATAAATCCAATATCTTCTTCTACCTCACAGGGTGTCTGTTGTGGGGGAGGAAGGGAAAGGAGATTGTGAGCCGCTCTGAGACTCTTCGGAGTGGATGGTGGGATATAAATCCAGTATCTTCATCTACCTCACAGGGTGTCTGTTGTGGGGGAGGGAATGGAAAGCAGATTGTGAGCTGCTCTGAGACTCTTAGGAGTGGAGGGCGGGATATAAATCCAATTTCTTCTTCTTCTTTTTCATTTTCCCTATATTTTTTAATAATGGGGGTGGGCGCACTAGTGTGTGATTCGCTTAGGGCGCCAGGAAGCCTTTCACCTGCCCTGTCCTCCAGGGTGGGAGAACCCCCACCCGGCCTGGGAACTGGGCAGCCCTAGGATCGAGTTCATTTGTTGCCTTTGCATTGCAGACTCAAGAGCGGCCTGTCCTTGGGCAATCTAATTAAAGAGGTCAGAAGCAGAAGTGCCCACCGTAGGTCGGCTCCAGACAGGAGTCTGTGGTTCGTAACTGATGTATTAAGTATCCTTTTGGATTGGATTAATTTGGGTCTCAACTGCCACCCTTCATCAAGATCAGAGCTCGCTTACCCGCCCCATAAATCTTCTCTTGAAGAGGCCTTGGGCGGGGGAGGGGGGAGGATAAGAGAAAACTTATTCCACTCATCTCTGATTAAAAGCTTTCCAGCGCATGGGGGGGGAAATAATTGCTGTCAGACTCCGCGACATGGCTACCAAAGTGAAGGGTGAAAAAACCAGGAAGGCAATTTGCCTGCTGTTAAAAAAAAAATAATAATAAAAATATCTCCTGCTAATCAAACTTGCTTCTTATTTTTTTTTTTATTTGATACACATTATGTCATTTTTTTGTTCTGCTCTGTTCTTTTTTTTCGCATTTACTGGAAGGCTCAACAATTGAGGGCTACCTCCAGTCAGGGTATGATTTTTGCGTTTGCATTCTCGTTTACCTTCCCCTCCCCACCCCCGACGTCTTCCAAATGACCGTTGGGAGTCCTGTCTCTTTCTACCAACAGTTTACAAGCTCTGCTATTCCTAGAGCCCTTAAAACGAACTTTTCGGTTCGCTCACAAAAGCACAGCGTTTGCCGGCATTCTGTTGGAGCGAGCTTTGAGCGTTCAAAAGATGTGAAAGTGAAACGAACAAAATTAAAAAGAGCACACGTAGTCTGTTCAAGCACCAGGCTGAGCAAGAGCGCAAAGAAAAGGTGAAGCCGCAGTCCTCTCACTCTGCATTCAGGCCTTATTCTGAACAATGAAGAAAGGTTAAAACGCTTGGGGCTCTTTAGCTTGGAGAAACGTCGACTGCGGGCTGACACAATAGAGGTTGACAAGATTATGCCTGGGATGGAGAAAGTAGATAAAAAAGTCCTTTTCTCCCTTTCTCACAATACAAGAACTCATGGGCATTCGATGAAATTGCTGAGCAGTCAGGTTAAAATGGATAAAAGGAAGGCCTTCTTCACCCAAAGGATGATTAACGTGTGGAATTCACTGCCACAGGAGGTGGCGGCAGCTACAAGCATAGCCAGCTTCAAGAGAGAATCGGATAAGCATATGGAGCAGGGGTCCATCAGTGGCTATTAGCCACATTGTGTGTATATATATAAATTTTTTTGGCCGCTCTGTGACACAGAGTGTTGGACTGGAGGGGCCATTGGCCTGATCCAACATGACTTCTCTTATGGTCTTAGGTGACACAGAGTGTTGGACTGGATGGGCCATTGGCCTGATCCAACATGGCTTCTTTTATGTGCTTATTTCATCAGAATGGGCTTGCATTTCTTGAAGTTGCAGTATTTAAGGGTCCACCATATCCTTAGTTCTCAGAGCTCACAGCTTCTCCCCTTTATCCCTCTCTACATAAGCAGGATGGAATCTAAGGACTTACAAATAGATTGGCTGTTTCATTATTTATTTGCAAAAAATATACCCCATCTTTCTGTCCTCAAAAGAGACCAAATTAAAAAAAAATATATACAATAAAAATCACATCTTAAAAACCATTAAAACCAACAAAAACAAATGAACCTATGAAGCTGCCTTCTACTGAATCAGACCCTCGGTCCATCAAAGTCAGTCTTGTCTACTCAGACTGGCAGCAGCTCTCCAGGGTCTCAAGCTGAGGTTTTCCACACTTATTTGCCTGGACCCTTTTTTCAGTTGTAGATGCCAGGGATTGAACTTGGGACATTCTGCTTACCAAGCAGATGCTCTACCGCTGAGCCAGCATCCCTTCCCAACATATGAACATATGCCTTCAGCTGAATCAGACCCTCCCGGGTCCATCAAAATCAGCCTTGTCGCCTCAGACTGGCAGCAGCTCTCCAGGGTCTCAAGCTGAGGTTTTTCACGCCTACTTTCCTGGACCCTTTTTAGCTGGAGATGCCGGGGACTGAACCTGGGACCTTCTGCTTCCCAAGCAGATGCTCTGCCGCTGAGCCAACATCCCTCCCCAAATCATTAAAACAATTAAAGCCAGAGCTAAAATTCACATACAAACTCCATAAAAAGCAACAAAACGGCGGCAGGGAGAGATCACTGAGAGAAGGCCGAATGAAACAAACAAAGTCTTCGCCTGGTGGCAGAAGACAGCAACAGAAGGGGACTGATGAGTCTCCCTGGGAGAGAGTTCCTGATTTTTGGGGCCATGACCGAGAAGACCCTCTCAGTCTCTTTCTCTGCTTTCATCCATCTTCAGGAGGGAAGGTGTGACAGGGAAGATCACTTCAATGTTAAGAAAAGGTCTCTGTTCTTGGTGACGTGGTGTGGCTAGAGGCATTAACTAGTCCAGGTGTTTTTTAAAAAAGTATATCTATTATATATTCTCTAAATCAGGCGTGTCAAACTCATTTTTTATGAAGGGTGGATCTGACATAAATGAGACCTTGTTGAGCAGGGACATGGGTGCCCTAAAATGTAATGCCAGGTAGTGGCGATATAAATTTTATAAAGAGCACAGACAAACACAATTAAAGGGGTTTAACACATTAGCAAGAGCCCCGTGGTGCAGAGTGGTAAAGCTGCAGTAGTGCAGTCAGAGCCCTCTGCTCACGGCCTGAGTTTGATCCCAGAGGAAGCTGGTTCAGGTAGCTGGCGCCAGGTTGACTCAGCCTTCCATCCTTCCGAGGTCAGTCAAATGAGTATCCAGATTGCTGCGGGGGGGGGGGGGAGTGTAGATTAGGGGTGGCCAAGGGTAGCTCCCCAGATGTTTTTTGCCTACAACTCCCATCAGCCCCAGCCATTGGCCATATTGGCTGGGGCTGACGGGAGTTGTAGGCAAAAACATCTGGAGAGCTACCGTTGGCCATCCCTGGTGTAGATGACTGGGGAAGGCAAGGGCAAACCACCCTGTAAAAACTCTGCCGTGAAAACGTCGTGAAAGCAACGTCACCCCAGAGTCGAAAACGACCGGTGCTTGCACAGGGGACTACCTTTTTAACACATTAACACACTTAAAATATCAGCACACTTGCAATATTTTGTTTACTGGACGGTTTCTGATCATTGGCCCCTCTTGCTCTGAATTATTGCATCAAAATCTGGAGACAGTGTCTGTGCTGCAGCAATCTTGTGTATGCAGTTCAGGTGTTGTTCAGGTGTGTGTCTGTAGATTGCATACCTACTTTTGATTTATGGACATCCATTACAGGAAATCTCATGGTTGGTGCTTTGAGCCTAAGGCCCAGAGGAAAACATGAAATGGCTGGGCGTTGGGAGCTTTTGTAGATAAGTTGCTTCACGGACTGGTCAGCCAATGGAGAAAACAGAGGCCTTGCTCTGTAGCTCCTGTGCGATTGAGCAAGCCTGGCAAAGCAATTCGTGATGCAAAAGGAAGGGAGAGAGAGAAGGAAGCAGACGACAGCGAGTTGCTCACGGGCCCTGCTCCAAATGGTTTTTAGTGTCAGGACGCCAGCAAACCATTGTCTGTTGTGTGAAATATCCATTCCCTGGGTTGCAGGATCTTTTTGAGTCTCATCTCTCATTATATGAATATATATATATATATGAAGCTGCCTTATACTGAATCAGACCTTTGGTCCATCAAAGTCAGTATTGTCTTCTCAGACTGGCAGCGGCTCTCCAGGGTCTCAAGCTGAGGTGTTTCACACCTATTTGCCTGGACCCTTTTTTGGAGATGCCAGGGATTGAACCTGGGACCTTCTGCTTCCCAAGCAGATGCTCTACCACTGAGCCACCTTTCTCTAAGGTGGCTCAGTGGTAGAGCATCTCGCTGCTTTCCCCATCCCAGAAGCTTATTAGCTACAGCGGCACCATCGCTCTTGCCCAATGCAATTCAGAGAAAAATCCATGTAAATGTAATGCAGCGTTATACCTGAGATTTACATGCGCTGGCATCTCCAAAGCCGGGAGTTATGGCCCACCAGTTACTCACAGCTCTGCTGAGTTATGCGTGTGGACTCTCGGGCCAAGTCTGTCAAAATGACTTATATGTAACAAGGCCCCACTTGGTGCCGGTAAGAGTGTGGGGACTTCCCATTTATTGGCTTCCAGTGTCCAACGCTGCCTTGGTTGAAATGTGTTCTAGAATAATTTCCCTGCTGTAGCGTCCATTCAACCAGGCCTCATTTTGGGCAGGAGCTCGCAGGAGTAGCGCTCCAGAGCATCTCAATTTTATTGTGCTCTTTCTTTCTTACCCCCCCCTCCTCCTGCCCAAGAAAAAACTTTCTTCTGGGCTGCATTGTTCAATCCCCCTGTGAGAATTTTTACTGAACTCTTAAGATTGATGTCGTTTTGTATCATCCTTGGACTGTACGGAATGAATGTAGCATCATCTTATGGACGGTAGTGAAGTTGTGTGTTTCGGATCGTATTCTGTCACTGAATTTGATAATGTTGTTACTATAATATATTGTTGTACTGGGAATCATTGAAATTATATCCTGATATTGTTTTGTTACATGGAGAGTCTTCTTCCTGTCGTTTCCTGGAACTCTAAGATTGGACAACCTTTCTAATATTTCCCCCACCAAAAAAATGGGGAAATAACTAAAACATGTAAAGCAAACAGTTCAGACATTTATATCTACAGTTTAAAAACAATAAAATACAATTATAATGAAAACATTCCATGGTGCTGTACAACTTCGATGTAGGCGGGCTCTTAAAATCATAGAATCACAGAGTTGGAAGGGACCTCCAGGGTCATCTAGTCCAACCCCCTGCACAATGCAGGAAACTCACAAACGCCTCCCCCTAAATTCACAGGATCTTCATTGCTGTCAGATGACCATCTAGCCTCTGTTTCAAAACCTCCTTCTGTCTTAGAATCAGAGAATCCTAGAGCTGGAAGGGACCTCCAGGGTCATCTAGTCCAACCCCCTGCACAATGCAGGAAACTCACAAACGCCTCTTTCCTGATAGTGATCGTATAGTATTCGTAGCCCTTTAGCGATGGGGGGTGGCAGTCCTCTCCCGGCTTAGATGTTAAAGGCCTGTCAAAATAATTCAGTTTTGCAGGCCCTGCGGAACTGAGAATGATCCCGCAGCTCCCTTATGGCCTCTGGGAGGGCATTCCACATTTCTGGTGCTGCCACCGAGAAGACCCTAGCCCGTGTGGAGCATAGCCTGGCCTCCTTTGGTCCAGGAATAGACAGAAAGTTTTGTGTCCCTGAACGCAGTGCTCTTTGGGGGACATATGGAGAAACGCTGTCCTATAGACAGACAGACCCCCGATCATAAAGGGCTTTAAAGGTCAATACCAACACCTTGAAATGGACTCGGAACACAATAGGTTCAGCTCTTTCAGCTGGTATAATGTAGTGCCCCTTTCAGCCATGTCGGGGGTTTGTGGCATATGCAGATGAGTTATGCAAATGAGTTGTGCTAATGAGCTCCGGCACCACTTTTTCTACAAGACGACCCCTGCATTCAATTAAAGATTCTCTCTGTGTTATCATCTGGCCATTGTTTGTTACAAATAGTATGACTGATTTAGATGCATTTCATGGATCGACAGCATTTAAAGGGGGTGCATTTCTGAGTGTCAAATCTCCCTTTCTCAGATCCCAGAAGTGCAGAAATGGGCAACTCAGAGGATTATGGTGATCAGTCGCTTTCCCCATGGCCTGAATCACACCCCTGGGGTCCCGTCCTGTGGCAGGCCACCTGTCTTTCGGTGAACTGGCAGACGTCCATCACTGGCTATTAGCCACAGTGTGTGTGTGTGTGTATTGGCCACTGTGTGACACAGAGTGTTGGACTGGATGGCCTGATCCAACAGGGCTTCTCTTACGTTCTTATGTGACACAGAGTGTTGGACTGGAGGGGCCATTGGCCTGATCCAACATGGCTTTTCTTATGTTCTTATGTGACACAGAGTGTTGGACTGGAGGGGCCATTGGCCTGACCCAACATGGCTTCTGTTATGTTCTTCTGTGACACAGAGTGTTGGACTGGAGGGGCCATTGGCCTGATCCAACATGGCTTCTCTTATGTTCTTATGTGACACAGAGTGTTGGACTGGAGGTGCCATTGGCCTGATCCAACAGGGCTTCTCTTATGTGACACCGAGTGTTGGACTGGATGGGCTACTGGCCTGATACAACAGGGCTTCTCTTATGTTCTTATGTGACACAGAGTGTTGGACTGGATGGGCCATGGGCCTGATCCAACAGGGCTTCTCTTATGTTCTTATGTGACACAGAGTGTTGGACGGGATGGGCAATTGGCCAGATCCAACAGGGCTTCTCTTACGTTCTTATGTGACACAGAGTGTTGGACTGGAGGGGCCATTGGCCTGATCCAACATGGCTTTTCTTACGTTCTTATGTGACACAGAGTGTTGGACTGGAGGGGCCATTGGCCTGACCCAACATGGCTTCTGTTATGTTCTTCTGTGACACAGAGTGTTGGACTGGAGGGGCCATTGGCCTGATCCAACATGGCTTCTCTTATGTTCTTTTGTGACTCAGAGTGTTGGACTGGAGGGGCCATTGGCCTGATCCAACAGGGCTTCTCTTATGTGACACCGAGTGTTGGACTGGATGGGCTACTGGCCTGATCCAACTGGGCTTCTCTTATGTTCTTATGTGACACAGAGTGTTGGACTGGATGGGCCATTGGCTTGATCCAACATGGCTTCTCTTATGTGACACAGAGTGTTGGACTGGATGGGCCATTGGCCTGATCCAACATGGCTTCTCTTATGTGACACAGAGTGTTGGACTGGATGGGCCATTGGCCTGATCCAACATGGCTTCTCTTACGTGACACAGAGTGTTGGACTGGAGGGGCCATTGGCCTGATCCAACATGGCTTCTCTTATGTTCTTATGTGACACAGAGTGTTGGACTGGATGGGCCATTGGCCTGATCCAACATGGCTTCTCTTATATTCTTCTGTGACACAGAGTGTTGGACTGGATGGGCCATTGGCCTGATCCAACATGGCCTCTCTTATGTGACACAGACTGGAGGGGCCATTGGCCTGATTCAACATGGCTTCTCTTATGTTCTTATGTGACACAGAGTGTTGGACTGGATGGGCCATTGGCCTAATCCAACATGGCTTCTCTTATATTCTTATGTTCTAACCTGCCCCACCGGTCCTCTTCCTGTGGAACTCCCACTGCATTACTGAGAAGTGCTTGTGGCCACACCCACTTCAGAAAGCCCTTCCCATACTCTGATTTCAGTGCTGGTTTTGACCCAGAGAATGAGTTTGGTGAGCAGGAGCTCGGGCGTGGGGATAGGTCGGTAGGGAAATCCTGCTTTGTGTCCCCAGTGGATGTTTGCAAAAAAACTGATGTGGTGGCCAA
This sequence comes from Heteronotia binoei, assembly GCF_032191835.1. Lineage (NCBI taxonomy): Eukaryota > Metazoa > Chordata > Lepidosauria > Squamata > Gekkonidae > Heteronotia > Heteronotia binoei. The sequence goes on along the minus strand of NC_083243.1, from coordinate 4,136,157 downwards.
AAAGGCCAATGCAATTTTGAGCTGTATCCACAGAAGTATAGTGTCCAGATCACGTGATATGATGATATCACTTTACTCTGTTCTGGTAAGACCTCACCTGGAGTATTGTGTTCAGTTTTGGGCACCATATTTTAAGAAGGATCTAGACAAGCTGGAATGGGTCCGAGGAGGGCGAGGAAGATGGTGAGGGGTCTGGAGACCAAGTCCTATGAGGAAAGGTTGAAAGAACTGGGGATGTTTAGCCTGGAGACGAGGCGACTGAGAGGTGATATGATCACCATCTTCGATTCCTTGAAGGGCTGTCATATAGAGGATGGTGTAGAATTGTTTTCTGTGACCACAGAAGGTAGGACCAGAACCAATGGGTTGAAATTAAATCAAAAGAGTTCCCAGCTCAATATTAGGAAAAAGTTCCTGACCATTAGAGCGGTTCCTCAGTGGAACAGGCTTCCTTCTTGGGAGGTGGTGGGCTCTCCTTCCTTGGAGGTTTTTAAACAGAGGCTAGATGGCCATCTGACAGCAATGCAGATCTTGTGGATTTAGGGGGAGGTCTTTGTGAGTTTCCTGCCTTGTGCAGGAGGTTGGACTAGATGACCCTGGAGGTCCCTTCCAGCTCTTCTAGGATTCTTCAGAAGCTGGTGGGCTCTCCTTCCTTGGAGGTTTTTCAACAGAGGCTAGAATGGCCATCTGACAGCAATGAGGATCCTTTGAATTTAAGTGGAGGTATTTGTGAGTTTCCTGCATTGTTCAGTGGGTTGGACTAGATGACCCTGGAGGTGCCTTCCAGCTGTATGATTCTATGTATTCCTGACTGTTAGAGCGATTCCTCAGTGGAATAGGCTTCCTTGGGAGGTGGTGGGCTCTCCTTCCTGGGAGGTTTTTAAACAGAGGCTACATGGCCATCGGACAGCAATGAAGATCCTGTGTAGGGTTGCCAAGTCCAATTCAAGAAATATCTGGGGACTTTGGGGGTGGAGCCAGGAGACTTTGGGGGTGGGGCCAGGAGACATAGGTGGTGGAGTCATGAACAAGGTTGGAACAAGCACAATTCAACTCCAAAGGGAGGTCTGGCCATCACATTTAAAGGGACAGCATACCTTTTCAATGCTTTCCCTCCATTAGAAATAATGGAAAGGGGCACCTTCTTTGGGGGCTCATAGAATTGCCCCCTCTGATCTAATCCTTTCAAAACTTGGAAGTTGTTTTGAGGAAAGGCATCAGATGCTATGCTGCAAATTTGGTGCCTCTACGTCAAAGTACATCCCCTCCCCCAGAGCCCCAGATACCCGCGGATCATTTCCCCATTATTCCCTATGGGAATGGTTCTCCATAGTGAATAATATGGTGCCCAGTAGACATTTCCCTCCCCCCCTGCTTTCTAAAGTGGAGGGGAGGGCCTCCAAATGGGGGAATCCTCTGCCCCCTCCCATTTTAAAAGCGGACCTGTTTGCAGGTTTCTAAACCTGTCAGAGCTCTAGAGGTACATGGTGACTGTGGGGGCGGGGGGAAGTCTGTAAAACTGGGGGATAAGAGAAGCCATGTTGGATCAGGCCAACGGCCCATCCAGTCCAACACCCTGTGTCACACAGTGGCAAAAATTTTTATATATACACACACACTGTGGCTAATAGCCACTGATGGACCTGTGCTCCATATTTTTATCTAAACCCCTCTTGAAGGTGGCCATGCTTGTGGCCGCCACCACCTCCTGTGGCAGTGAATTCCACATGTTAATCACCCTTTGGGTGAAGAAGTACTTCCTTTTATCCGTTTTAACCTGTCTGCTCAGCAATTTCATCGAATGCCCATGAGTTCTTGTATTGTGAGAGAGGGAGAAAAGTATTTCTTTCTCTACTTTCTCCATCCCATGCATTATCTTGTAAACCTCTATCATGTCACCCCGCAGTCGACGTTTCTCCAAGCTAAAGAGCCCCAAGCGTTTCAACCTTTCTTCATAGGGAAAGTGCTCCAGCCCTTTAATCATTCTAGTTGCCCTTCTCTGGACTTTCTCCAATGCTATAATATCCTTTTTGAGGTGCGGCGACCAGATCCCCTGGGACCTGGGGATTGGGAAGCCTAATCCTGTGAATTTAGGGGGAGGCGTTTGTGAGTTCCTGCATTGTGCAGGTAGTTGGACTAGATGACCTTGGAGGTCCCTTCCAACTCTATGATTCTATAAAGGCATAGGTGAGAGGGCATAGCGGCCAAAGGCATAGGTGGCTTTAAAAGACAGATTTGTGGAGGATAGGTCTATCAGCGGTTACTAGCCATTGCGACTAAAGGGAGCCTCCACAGTCAGAAGCAGTCAACCTGTAAATACCAGTGCAAGGAGATAACATCAGGTGAAGGCCTCAGCCTCTGTGCTCAGCTGCTGGCCCTGCGGAGGAACTAGTAAGTCACTAAAATAGTAAAGAGTCCAGAAGCCCCTTTAAGACGACCAAATTTTATTGCAGCATAAGCTTTCGAAATACACAGCTCTCTATGGGGGTTCTGTAGAAACTCGCCAGAGATATATAGGTGGTAAGGGGAGGAGGGAGTGGATGCAGGAAGTGAGTGCTATGTAAATGTAAAGCTGTTGCATAAGTCATGGGAAAGGCATAGGGTTGCCAATCCCCAGGTGGGGGCAGGGGATCCCCCGGTTTGGAGACCCTCCCCCTGCTTCAGGGTCGTCAGAAAGCGAGGGGAGGGGAGGGAAATGTCTGCTCGGAATTCTTTTATTCCCTACGGAGATTTATTCCCATATAAAATCATAGAGAATTGATCTGTGGGTATCTGGGGCTCTGGGGGGGGCTGTTGTTTAGTGTAGAGGCACCAAATGTTCAGTATAGCATCTAGTGCCTCTCCCCAAAATACTCCCCAAGTTTCCAAAAGATTGGACCAGGGTGTCCAATTCTATGAGCCCCAAAAGAAGGCGCCCCATCCTTCATTATTTCCTATGGAAGGAAGGCATTGAAACGGTGTGCAGTCCCTTGAAATGTGATGGCCAGACCTCCCTTTGGAGTTCAAGTATGCTTGTCACAGCCTTGATCTTGGCTCCACCCCCAATGTCTCCTGGCTCCATCCCTAAAGTCTCCTGACTCCACCCCCGAAGTCCCCAGATATTTCTTGAATTGGACTTGGCAGCCCTAAAAAGGCAGAATGCCCAATCCAGGTTGGGTGTGACCACTTCCTTCTGTTGATGATTCTGAGTGGAATATCTGAAAAGGTAAGGAGATAACCATCCAACAGCTCTATTCAATCCAAGTCTGACTGAGTCAATTTCACAACTGAATTCCAATTCAGCAGTTTCCCCTTGGATTTTGTTTTTGAAATGTTTCTGCTGAACTATGATGACCTTTAAGTCCTTGATGAAATGTCCCGGTGGCTACTGTGTGAGACAGGATGCTGGATTAGATGGACCATCACTGGTCTGATCCAGCAAGGCTCTTCTGATGTTCTTCTGAAGGTCTCAGCATCTCTGCCCTGTTGTTGGCCCTCCAGAGGAACTGTTTGGCCACTGTGTGAGACAGGAGGCTGGACTAGATGGACCCTCTGTGGTCTGATCCAGCAGGGCTCTCCTGATGTTCTTATGAAGACCTTGGCCTCCATGCCCTGCTGTTGGCCCTCCAGAGGAACTGGCTGCCCACTGTGTGAGACGGAGGCTAGACTAGATGGACCCTCACTGGTCTGATCCAGCAGGGCTCTTCTGATGTTCTTATGAAGGTCTCAGCATCTTTGTTCTGTTATTGGCCCTCCAGAGGAACTGGCTGTCCACTGTGTGGGACAGGAGGCTGAACTAGATGGACCCTCCCTGGTGTGATCCAGCAGGGCTCTTCTGATGTTCTTATGAAGGTCTCAGCATCTCTGCCCTGTTATTGGCCCTCCAGAGGAACTGGTTGGCCACTGTATGAAACAGGAGGCTGAACTAGATGGACCCTCACTGGTCTGATCCAGCAGGGCTCTTCTGATGTTCTTATGAAGGCCTCGGCCTCTCTGCCCTGTTGTTGACCCTCCAGAGGAACTGGGTGGCCACTGTGTGAGACAGGAGGCTGGACTAGATGGACCCTCACTGGTCTGACCCAGCAGGGCTCTTCTGATGTTCTTATGAAGGCCTCAGCCTCTCTGCCCTGTTGTTGGCCCTCCAGAGGAACTGGCTGGCCACTGTATGAGACAGGAGGCTGGACTAGGTGGACCACTGGTCTGATCCCACTGGGCTCTTTTGATTTTCTTATCAAGGAAGGCCTTGGCCTCTCTGTCTTTTTGTTGCATGTCTAGAGGAGCTGGCGTGGGGCTTACCTTCATCTCCCCCACCCCCACTTCCATCCAAAGTAGAAGCATCTAAGACAAGTTCGACTTAACCCCGTACTGCCTGCCAATGCATGTTGGCTGTTTTCTCCATTTTGCCTATTTATATCACAGAGATCTATTTTAAGACGGAGCGGGTTCACTTTGCTGTCACTTTTCTCAATTAAGATTTTTGTAAGTCACAGCTGTCACTGACGAGGACACCGACGGTTGCATGTGGTGGGGGCTTGGCGACGCTACAAGCTCCTTGACGGAAGGGTAAGATGCAAATGTGCCGAAACCAAACTGAAATTGTTGGAATGTGATGTTTTCATCAGGCAGGAGTTTGTAGCGGGGAGGGTAACATTAGTTGTCCCTGCTGCTTGGGTGAGGGTGTTTTTGGAGGGCTCTATTTTTTTTTTTTGAAGTCAAATGACAGCCAGCTTATGATGTCTCGGCGGGGGTTTCAAGGTCAGAGGCATTCAGAAGTGGTTTGTCGTTGCCTGTCTCTGCTTAGTAACCCTGAACTTTACTGGTGGTAATTCACTGGTGCTGAATTCATAGAAGGCGCGGTCCCTGGTAGCCCTGTGAACCCCAGCGTTGCATTTTCAGGGTTCTTGAGCTTGCTGGGGGAAAACAGCGAAATGTCCACCTCTGTGATGAGTCCTCATGCTTGGGCCCAAGAGCCAGCCTTAAGATTTCAGCTGCCGAAAAGAACATCTAGAAGACACGATTGTCTTATTCCGTGATAAGATTTCAACCCTTCCTTTCTTTCGTGGACCTCGAGTGTGTGGAACTGGAATTCAGCAGGAGGGTTGGGGGCAGGCCTTTTTTTTGTAATAGGAACTCCTTTGCCTATCAGGCCACACCCCCCTGATGTAGCCAATCCTCCAAGAGCTTTTAGTACAGGGCCTACTTGTAAGCTCCAGGAGGATTGGCTGCATCAGGGGGTGTGGCCTAATATGCAAATAAGCTCTTGCTAGAATTCCAAGCTCCAGGAGGATTGGCTGCATCAGGGGGTGTGACCTAATATGCAAAGGAGCTCTGCTAGAATTCCACCCCTGGGCCACACACCCCTGATGTAGCCAATCCTCCAAGAGTTGACAGGGCTCTTCGTCCAGGGCCTACTGCAAGCTCCAGGAGGATTGGCTGCATCAGGGGGTGTGGCTTAATATGCAAAGGAGCTCTCCTAGAATTCCTTACAGGGCTCTCAGTACAGGGCCTACTGGAAGCTCCAGGAGGATTGGCTACATCAGGGGGTGTGGCCTAATATGCAAAGAAGCTCTTGCTAGAATTCCAAGCTTCAGGAGGATTGGCTGCATCAGGGTGTGTGACCTAATATGCAAAGGAACTCTGCTAGAATTCCACATCTGGGCCACACACTCCTGATGTAGCCAGTCCTCCCGGAGCTTGCAGGGGTCTTCATTCAGGAGGATAGGCTACATCAGGGGTGTGGGGCCTAATAGGCAAAGGAATTTGAAAACAAATCAGCCAGTATCATAATGCCCCTGTAAAAATCGATGGTGCGGTCTCATTTGGAGTACTGTGTGCAGTTCTCGTCACCGCACCTCAAAAAGGATATCATAGCATTGGAAAAAGTGCAGAAAAGGGCGACTAGAATGATCCAAGGTTTGGAACACTTTCCCTATGAAGAAAGGTTAAAATGCTTGGGGCTCTTTAGCTTGGAAAAACGTCGACTGCGGGGTGACATGATAGAGGTTGACAAGATTATGCATGGGATGGAGAAAGAAGTCCTTTTCTCCCTTTCTCACAATACAAGAACTCGTGGGCATTCGATGAAATTGCTGAGCAGTCATGTTAGAATGGATAAAAGGAAGTACTTCTTTACCCAAAGGGTGATTAACATGTGGAATTCACTGCCACAGGAGGAGGTGGCGGCTACAAGCATAGCCAGCTTCAAGAGAGGATTGGATAAAAATATGGAGCAGGTATTAGCTACAGTGTGTGTGTGTGTGTATTTTGGGCCACTGTGTGACACAGAGTGTTGGACTGGATGGGCCACTGGCCTGATCCAACATGGCTTCTCTTATGTGACGCAGTGTTGGACTGGAGGGGCCACTGGCCTGATCAAACATGGCTTCTCTCATGTTCTTATGTGACACAGAGTGTTGGACTGGATGGGCCATTGGCCTGATCCAACAGGGCTTCTCTTATCTTCTTCTGTAACACAGAGTGTTGGACTGGATGGGCCACTGGCCTGATCCAACATGGCTTCTCTCATGTTCTTATGTGACACAGAGTGTTGGACTGGATGGGCCATTGGCCTGATCCAACAGGGCTTCTCTTATGTTCTTCTGTGACACAGAGTGTTGGACTGGAGGGGCCACTGGCCTGATCCAACAGGGCTTCTCTTATGTTCTTCTGTGACACAGAGTGTTGGACTGGATGGGCCACTGGCCTGATCCAACATGGCTTCTCTCATGTTCTTATGTGACACAGAGTGTTGGACTGGATGGGCCATTGGCCTGATCCAACAGGGCTTCTCTTATGTTCTTCTGTGACACAGAGTGTTGGACTGGAGGGGCCACTGGCCTGATCCAACAGGGCTTCTCTTATGTTCTTCTGTGACACAGAGTGTTGGACTGGAGGGGCCACTGGCCTGATCCAACATGGCTTCTCATGTTCTTATGTGACACAGAGTGTTGGACTGGATGGGCCACTGGCCTGATCCAACATGGCTTCTCTCATGTTCTTATGTGACACAGAGTGTTGGACTGGATGGGCCATTGGCCTGAACCAACAGGGCTTCTCTTATGTTCTTCTGTGACACAGAGTGTTGGACTGGAGGGGCCACTGGCCTGATCCAACAGGGCTTCTCTTATGTTCTTCTGTGACACAGAGTGTTGGACTGGATGGGCCACTGGCCTGATCCAACATGGCTTCTCTCATGTTCTTATGTGACACAGAGTGTTGGACTGGATGGGCCATTGGCCTGATCCAACAGGGCTTCTCTTATGTTCTTCTGTGACACAGAGTGTTGGACTGGAGGGGCCACTGGCCTGATCCAACAGGGCTTCTCTTATGTTCTTCTGTGACACAGAGTGTTGGACTGGAGGGGCCACTGGCCTGATCCAACATGGCTTCTCATGTTCTTATGTGACACAGAATGTTGGACTGGATGGGCCATTGGCCTGATCCAACAGGGCTTCTCTTATGTTCTTCTGTGACACAGAGTGTTGGACTGGAGGGGCCACTGGCCTGATCCAACATGGCTTCTCTCATGAACTTATGTGACACAGAGTGTTGGACTGGAGGGGCCACTGGCCTGATCCAACAGGGCTTCTCTTATGTTCTTCTGTGACACAGAGTGTTGGACTGGATGGGCCATTGGCCTGATCCAACAGGGCTTCTCTTATGTTCTTCTGTGACACAGAGTGTTGGACTGGATGGGCCATTGGCCTGATCCAACTTGGCTTCTCTTATGTTCTTCTGTGACACAGAGTGTTGGACTGGAGGGGCCACTGGCCTGATCCAACAGGGCTTCTCTTATGTTCTTCTGTGACACAGAGTGTTGGACTGGATGGGCCACTGGCCTGATCCAACATGGCTTCTCTCATGTTCTTATGTGACACAGAGTGTTGGACTGGATGGGCCATTGGCCTGATCCAACAGGGCTTCTCTTATGTTCTTCTGTGACACAGAGTGTTGGACTGGAGGGGCCACTGGCCTGATCCAACAGGGCTTCTCTTATGTTCTTCTGTGACACAGAGTGTTGGACTGGATGGGCCACTGGCCTGATCCAACATGGCTTCTCTCATGTTCTTATGTGACACAGAGTGTTGGACTGGATGGGCCATTGGCCTGATCCAACAGGGCTTCTCTTATGTTCTTCTGTGACACAGAGTGTTGGACTGGAGGGGCCACTGGCCTGATCCAACAGGGCTTCTCTTATGTTCTTCTGTGACACAGAGTGTTGGACTGGAGGGGCCACACCTGATCCAACATGGCTTCTCATGTTCTTATGTGACACAGAATGTTGGACTGGATGGGCCATTGGCCTGATCCAACAGGGCTTCTCTTATGTTCTTCTGTGACACAGAGTGTTGGACTGGAGGGGCCACTGGCCTGATCCAACATGGCTTCTCTCATGAACTTATGTGACACAGAGTGTTGGACTGGAGGGGCCACTGGCCTGATCCAACATGGCTTCTCTCATGTTCTTATGTGACACAGAGTGTTGGACTGGATGGGCCATTGGCCTGATCCAACAGGGCTTCTCTTATGTTCTTCTGTAACACAGAGTGTTGGACTGGATGGGCCACTGGCCTGATCCAACATGGCTTCTCTCATGTTCTTATGTGACACAGAGTGTTGGACTGGATGGGCCATTGGCCTGATCCAACAGGGCTTCTCTCATGTTCTTATGTGACACAGAGTGTTGGACTGGATGGGCCATTGGCCTGATCCAACAGGGCTTCTCTTATGCTCTTCTGTGACACAGAGTGTTGGACTGGAGGGGCCACTGGCCTGATCCAACAGGGCTTCTCTTATGGTCTTCTGTGACACAGAGTGTTGGACTGGAGGGGCCACTGGCCTGATCCAACATGGCTTCTCATGTTCTTATGTGACACAGAATGTTGGACTGGATGGGCCATTGGCCTGATCCAACATGGCTTCTCTTATGTTCTTATGTGACACAGAGTGTTGGACTGGATGGGCCACTGGCCTGATCCAACATGGCTTCTCTTATGTTCTTATGTGACACAGAGTGTTGGTCTGGATGGGCCACTGGCCTGATCCAACATGGCTTCTCTCATGTTCTTATGTGACACAGAGTGTTGGACTGGATGGGCCATTGGCCTGATCCAACATGGCTTCTCTTATGTTCTTATGTGACACAGAGTGTTGGACTGGATGGGCCACTGGCCTGATCCAACATGGCTTCTCTCATGTTCTTATGTGACACAGAGTGTTGGACTGGATGGGCCACTGGCCTGATCCAACATGGCTTCTCTTATGTTCTTATGTGACACAGAGTGTTGGTCTGGATGGGCCACTGGCCTGATCCAACATGGCTTCTCTCATGTTCTTATGTGACACAGAGTGTTGGACTGGATGGGCCACTGGCCTGATCCAACATGGCTTCTCTTATGTTCTTATGTGACACAGAGTGTTGGACTGGATGGGCCACTGGCCTGATCCAACATGGCTTCTCTCATGTTCTTATGTGACACAGAGTGTTGGACTGGATGGGCCACTGGCCTGATCCAACATGGCTTCTCTTATGTGACACAGAGTGTTGGTCTGGATGGGCCACTGGCCTGATCCAACATGGCTTCTCTCATGTTCTTATGTGACACAGAGTGTTGGACTGGATGGGCCATTGGCCTGATCCAACAGGGCTTCTCGTATGTTCTTATGGAATTCCTGCTACAAAAAAAGCCCGGGTTGTGGGCAAGATGATGAAGAGGTGTGTGGTGTCAGTGGCATTACTGTATCACTTCTGTGGGCGTAGGGTAGTAGGCGGGCCTGAGAGAGTCCTGAGAGAATTGTGACTCGCTTGTGATCACCCGGCAGGCTGCACGTGCAGGAGGAGTGGGGAATCAAACCCGGTTCTCCAGATTAGAAGCCACCCCTCTGAGTCTTAACCACTACTTCACACTATACTGATGGATAGAGTTGCTGATCCCCATGCGGGGTCTATGGAACCTCTGTGTTGTTCTTCTTAATGCACACAGTGCATTTAACAAGTTCTTATGTATCTCTTCTGAGTGGTTGTTAACTGTATTACAATCCTTTTTCATTATATGAAGTGATTCTTTTAAGCAAACTAGCTTTCAGTGCTAAAGTAGTGATAAATAAAAAGGTAGTCCCCCGCGCAAGCACCAGTCGTTTCCGACTCTGGGGTGACGTTGCTTTCACCACGTTTTCACGGCAGACTTTTGACGGGGTGGTTTGCCGTTGCCTTCCCCAGTCCTCTACGCTTCCCCCCCAGCAAGCTGGGGACTCCTTTGACCGACCTCGGAAGGATGGAAGGCCGAGTCAACCTGGAGCCGGCTACCTGAACCAGCTTCCGCTGGGATCGAACTCAGGTCGTGAGCAAAGCTTAGGACTGCGGTAACTGCGGCTTTACCACTCTGCGCCACGGGGCTCTTAAAGTAGTGATAGTAAATAGCAAAGATATACTAGCAACGTTGTGCACGGATATCTCCAGGTCTTCAATCCCCAGGTGGGGGCAGGGGATCCCCCGGTTTGGAGGCCCTCCCCCCGCTTCAGGGTCATCGGAAAACAGGGGAGGGGAGGGAAATGTCTGCTGGGCACTCCATTATCCCCTATGGAGAAGAATTCTCATGAAGGGGTGGCCAACGGTAGCTCTCCAGATGTTTTTTCCTACAACTCCCATATGGGAGTTGTAGGCAAAAAACATCTGGAGAGCTACCGTTGGCCACCCCTGCAATAGGTATAATGCAGAATTGATCCATGGGTATCTGGGGCTCGGGGGGGGGCTGTCCTTTGAAGTAGAGGCACCAAATTTTCAGCATAGCATGCAGCACCTCTCCTCAAAACACCCTCCAAGTTTCTAAACGATTGGACCGGGGGCCCAATTCTATGAGCCCCCAAAGAAGGTGCCCCCTATCCTTCATTATTTCCAAATGGAGGAAAGGCATTTAAAAGGTGCGCAGTCCCTTTAAATGTGATGGCCAGATCCCTTTAGAGTTCAATTACGCTTGTCACAAGCTTGCTCCTGGCTCCACCCCCAAGGTGTCCTGGCTCCACCCCCAAAGTCCCCAGAGATTTCTTGAATTGGACTTGGCAACCCCCAAATAAGGTGCCCCCTATCCTTCATTATTTCCTGTGGAAGGCAGTCATTTAAAAGATGTGCGGTCCCTTCAAATGTGGTGGCCAGAACTCCCTTTGGAGTTCAATTATGCTTGTCGCACCTTTGCTCCTGGCTCCACCCCCAATGTCTCCTGGCCCCGCCCCCAATGTCTCCTGGCTCCACCCCCACACAGTCCCCAGATATTTTTTGAATTGGACTTGGCAACCCCACGAATGGCTCTGCCGCTAACCACTACACGACACTGATGGAGTGTTAGTTCTGGTGTCTCTGCCAGGAGGAAATTTAATAGGAAAAGGGGAATTTGTAGGGTGGGATCCCATAATTTTTGTTTGTGAGGGGGTTTTGGAGGGCCAGCAGGGTTACCGACGGAAGGCTGGATGTCCACTGCTCCCCAATTTCCTTGGCCTCCTGCGGAAACCTGCCCTTGTGCGGCTGGCTTGTGAACGCCCCTGATGCACTCCTCTGTTTCATTTTTTACTAATAATTTCCCTGCCTGGTTCGAAGGGGCCACGTGTGGCCCAAGACTCCGACGAAGCGCCACTGTCAGCGAACAGTGAAATGATTTCAGCAGGGAAGACGGCAACGGTGACAGACTCGTCACTGGAAGAGAAAGACGAGGAAAACGCATTTTTACAACTCCGGCCGAGTGCGGCAAAATGCATTATATTCTGTTTCATTGTGTTCCCTTTTTTGCTTCGATTTGTCATGTAGCTCTCCGAGAGCCCGCGTCGAGAAATTGAATTCCATTTCTGACTCATTTCTTTGCCGCTCCTATTTGTGTTTGTCATTGTCCCGGCCACCTCCACGAACTTCGCCGAGCCTCCGGATGCAGCCTCGGTGGGTGGGTGGGTGCGTTGTTTGTGGGTGCGCTCCCACACGTTGCGGAAGCTGTGCTTTTGAGGATTTCATTCTGTGGCCCTAGCAAGTGGGTGTCTTCAGGTTACAGATAATACAAGACAATTGAAAGGTGACTTGATAAAAAGCTTACACGATTACGCCTGGGATAGAGAAGGTAGAGAAAGAAGTACTTTTGTTCCTTTCTCATAATACAAGGACTTGTGGACATGCCATGAAATCAAGGAACAGTAGGCTGAGAACAGATCAAAGGAAGTCCTTCTTCACCCAAAGTGTAACAAACACATGCAATTAACTGTCGCAGGATTTGGTGGCGGCTACAAGCATAGAATCGTAGAGTTGGAAGGGACCTCCAGGGTCGTCTAATTCAACCCCCTGCACAATGCAGGAAACTCACAAACGCCTCCCCCTAAATTCACAGGATCTTCATTGCTGTCAGATGGCCATTTAGCCTCTGCTTAAAAACCTCCAAGGAAGGAGAGCCCACCAATTCCTGAGGAAGCCTGTTCCAGTGAAGAATCGCTCTAACGGTCAGGAAGCTCTTCCTAATGTTGAGCCGGAAACTCTTTTGATTTAATTTCAACCCACTGGTTCTAGTCCTACCTTCTGGGGCCACAGAAAACAATTCCACGCCATCCTCTATATCAGGGGTGGCCAACGGTAGCTCTCCAGATGTTTTTTGCCCACAACTCCCATCAGCCCCAGCCAGCATGGCCAATGGCTGGGGCTGATGGGAGTTGTAGGCAAAAAACATCTGGAGAGCTACCATTGGCCACCCCTGCTCTATATGACGACAGCCCTTCAACTGGAAGATGGTGATCCTTTCACCTCTCAGCCGCCTCCTCTCCAGGCTAAGCATCCCCAGCTCCTTCAACCTCTCCTCATAGGACTTGGTCTCCAGACCCCACACTATCTTCATCACCCTCCTCTGGACCCGTTCCGGCTTGTCTAGATCCTTCTTAAAATGTGGTGCCCAAAACTGAACACAATACTCCAGGTGAGGTCTTACCAGAGCATAGGCGGCTTCAAGAAGGGATTGGATGAACTAGTGGAGCAGAGGTCCATCAGTGGCTCTTAGCCACAAGGCGTAGGGCAGGGGTGTCAAACATGCAGTTCAGGTGTCAGGCTCTGTAACTCTATCATATTCAAATTTCAGAAAACTAACAAATGGACTTTTCATACTAACCCCAAAGCCTTTTGTTGTACTGTAGCTAGCATGCACATCAAAGGGGGACGTCTGAAGTGTTAACTCTGTTTAGGTCTGGTTAAAACGGATAAAAGGAAGTCCTTCTTCACCCAAAGGGTGATTAACATGTGGAATTCACTGCCACAGGAGGTGGTGGCGGCCACAAGCATAGCCACCTTCAAGAGGGGGTTAGATAAAAATATGGAGCAGAGGTGCATCAGTGGCTATCAGCCACAGTGTGTGTGTGTGTGTGTGTGTGTGTGTGTGTGTATATATATATATATATTTGGCCGCTGTGTGACACAGAATGTTGGACTGGATGGGCCATTGGCCTGATCCAACATGGCTCCTCTTATGTTCTTCTGTGACACAGAGTGTTGGACTGGAGGGGCCACTGGCCTGATCCAACAGGGCTTCTCTTATGTTCTTAGGTTGTAAAAGGAGCAAAGGAATGCGACCGTTAGTAGATACCGCGGTGGACAAGCATCTTCCCAGAGGCAAAGAGATCAGCGGAAGCTCTCGTGTGAAAGTTTGCACCTTCACTCCCTGTTGTTTTGAGAATAGTGGCTTTGTTTAGATATTGCTTTGAAGTAGATTCCTTAAGACTAAGAGGGCACCTAGGTTTTGGCCACTGTGTAACACAGAGTGTTGGATTGGATTGGCCATTGGCCTAATCCAACATGGCTCCTCTTACGTTTTATGTCTGGGGCAGTGATGTTCTGTATCCTTGGTGCTTGGGGGGCAGCAGTGGGCAGGCTTCTGGAGTTCTGGCCCCACTGGTGAACTTTTTGATGACCCCTGGGTTTTGGCCACTGTGTGACACAGAGGGTTGGACTGGATGGGCCACTGGCCTGATCCAACAGGGCTTCTCTTATGTTCTTATGCGACACAGAGGGTTGGACTGGATGGGCCACTGGCCTGATCCAACAGGGCTTCTCTTATGTTCTTATGCAACACAGAGTGTTGGACTGGAGGGGCCACTGGCCTGATCCAACAGGGCTTCTCTTATGTTCTTATGTGACACAGAGTGTTGGACTGGAGGGGCCACTGGCCTGATCCAACATGGCTTCTCTTATGTTCTTATGTGACACAGAGGGTTGGACTGGATGGGCCACTGGCCTGATCCAACATGGCTTCTCTTATGTTCTTATGTAACACAGAGTGTTGGACTGGAGGGGCCACTGGCCTGATCCAACATGGCTTCTCTTATGTTCTTATGCGACACAGAGGGTTGGACTGGATGGGCCACTGGCCTGATCCAACAGGGCTTCTCTTATGTTCTTATGCAACACAGAGTGTTGGACTGGAGGGGCCACTGGCCTGATCCAACAGGGCTTCTCTTATGTTCTTATGTGACACAGAGGGTTGGACTGGAGGGGCCACTGGCCTGATCCAACATGGCTTCTCTTATGTTCTTATGTAACACAGAGTGTTGGACTGGAGGGGCCACTGGCCTGATCCAACAGGGCTTCTCTTATGTTCTTATGTGACACAGAGGGTTGGACTGGATGGGCCATTGGCCTGTTCCAACGTGGCTTCTCTTATGTGACACAGAATGTTGGACTGGAGGGGCCATTGGCCTGATCCAATATGGCTTCTCTTATGTTCTTATGTGACACAGAGTGTTGGACTGGAGGGGCCACTGGCCTGATCCAACATGGCTTCTCTTATGTTCTTATGTGACACAGAGGGTTGGACTGGAGAGGCCATTGGCCTGATCCAACATGGCTTCTCTTATGTTCTTATATGTCCCAGTGTGCCAACTGTGGTCCTCAGGCAGTTGTCTGTTGGTTCCCCCACCTCTTAAGGTGGCCAGTCTGCATCAACTACAGCACAGGCCACTTCCATCAGGGGTCCATCTCCTAAAGACAGGTTTCCTGATTAGCAGTGGAGAGACCCTTCCCTAGAGATACAAGAACTCACAATACAAGAACTCGTGGGAATTCAATGAAATTGCTGAGCAGTCGGGTTAGAACAGATAACAGGAAGTCCTTCTTCATCCAAAGGGTGATTAACATGTGGAATTCACTGCCACAGGAGGTGGTGGCGGCTACAAGCATAACCAACTTCAAGAGGGGATTGGATAAAAATATGGGTCAGAGGTCCATCAGTGGCTATTAGCCACAGGGGATTGTTGGAACTGTCTGGGGTAGTGATGCTCTGTATTCTTGGTGCTTGGGGAGGAGCAAAGTGGAACGGCTTCTAGCCCCACTTGTGAACCTCCTCTTTTTTTGGCACTGTGTGACACAGAGTGTTGGACTAGATGGGCCATTGGCCTTTGGCCTGATCCAACATGGCTTCTCTTATGTTCTTATGTGACACAGAGTGTTGGACTGGATGGGCCACTGGCCTCATCCAACATGGCTTCTCTTATGTTCTTATGTGACACAGAGTGTTGGACTGGATGGGCCATTGGCCTAATCCAACATGGCTCCTCTTACGTTTTATGTCCGGGGCAGTGATGTTCTGTATCCTTGGTGCTTGGGGGGCAACAGTGGGCAGGCTTCTGGAGTTCTGGCCCCACTGGTGAACTTTTTGATGACCCCTGGGTTTTGGCCACTGTGTGACACAGAGGGTTGGACTGGATGGGCCACTGGCCTGATCCAACAGGGCTTCTCTTATGTTCTTATGTGACACAGAGTGTTGGACTGGAGGGGCCACTGGCCTGATCCAACAGGGCTTCTCTTATGTTCTTATGTGACACAGAGGGTTGGACTGGATGGGCCATTGGCCTGATCCAACATGGCTTCTCTTATGTTCTTATGTGATACAGAGTGTCGGACTGGATGGGCTATTGGCCTGATCCAACATGGCTTCTCTTATGTGTCACAGAGTGTTGGACTGGACGGGCCACTGGTTGATCCAACATTGCTTCTCTTATGTTCTTAATTAAATCCATTATAATTAAAACCATCAAAATTAAAACTAACATTTACAGTGCTATGTTCTAAGTGTTCTCCTCGGTAGTTTATGACGGCCATTTGTAGTAGACTAAAATCCACATTAAGAGAAGGCCAGTCGGAAAAGGGTAGTCTTGTAGGCCCTACGGAACTGAACAAGACTCCGCAGGGTCCGCACTTCATCCGGTAGTTGGTTCCACCAGTGTGGAGCTGCGATCGAAAAGGCCCTTTCTTGTGTGCTCTTCAGTTTGGCCTCCTTCAGCCTAGGGATTGTCAACCAATTTTGTGCAGCTGGTCTCAGTACTCTCTGGGGCACATATGGGGAGAGACGGTCCCTAAGGTAGGCAGGTCCTCGGCCATGGAAAAAGAAAGCCCTGGAAATATGTGACTAGGTGGTCCTGATCCGACAAGACTTAACCTTAATTTACTCCAAAGCGATCTCCTGCTGTGACTTCCGTTCATTCTTTCTAAAGCTGTCCATGCATGTGGGCATCCGGGTGGTCTGCGGCCGGATCCTGCCTTTGTAGAAAGCGGACGGAACAACCTTCGAGGTGCTGTGTGAGAAATCCTGCTCCAAAGCCATCCCAGTGGGCAGAATTCTTCAAAAGGGAACTGTTCAGCTTTAAAGAAAAACACACACACACACACACCAAAAAAAGCGGAGAAAACGCTCTCCACCGAGAAGCCATCTGATTTCCTGGATTAACGCACACATAAATTTCCGCACTTCTGTGAGCTGTAATGTATTTTACTACATACGTAATGACTCCAGACATGATTATAAAGCCTGTATGTGGCTGTTTAGCATCGTTACAGATGCTGTAATGACAGGGAGCAGTGGCAGACGGGAACTGGAGCTGTGCTCTATGCTGGTTGGGGAGGTGGCGGGCACCTTTGCGGGGTGGCTTTGATGGAAGACGTTCCTGTAACATGTCGGGGGCAGCCTCTTCATCCTGTAGGACAGGGGTGGCCAAACTGTGGCCCGGGAGACATATGTGGCTCTTTCGCACATATCGTGTGACTCTCGAAGCCCCACCGGCCAGCTTGGAGAAGGCGTTTGTTTCTTTAAATCACTTCTCCAAACCAAGCCAGCCAGCGGCTCGGAGAATGCGTTTGAAGTTAAAGTTGCTTTCTTTCCACCTCCCCCTCCCTCCCCATCTATTTAATTCCCTCCTTCCCTCCCTCCCTTCCTTCCTGTCTGTCAAGCATCTCAATAATCAAGCTTTCGTTATTGAATCAAAAGTTGCTTTATTGTAAAACCCCATAGCTTAATCAAGGACAGAATCCTTGGAAGGAACGACGTATACAGATTCGAATAGTTACTTTATAGGAAGAACTTCAAAAGGATAACATGCAGATGCAATTTGAGTCACGGGTTCAAAGGCTACTCTTTAGTATCTCTTTTATTGCTAAGAAATGCAAGCTAATAAAAACATCTCCCTTACATCGTTGCTACAAGGCCAACCTAAACATCCTCAGGCCAGATGGCATTCTTATGCACTCTTTAGTTGTAAATGTGGGGGGAGCAGGCCAGAGTGGTGTTTTGCTCTGTGTCTATTGGGCCTGCATGGCACATGTAAATATGCATGCTTGACACTGTCTTGCGGCTCTCAAACATCTGATGTTTGTGACTTGTGGCTCTCAAGTATATGATGTGTATTCTCTGTGGTTCTTACGTTAAACACGTTTGATCACACCTGCCGTCAGGGGAGGGGATGGTGGCTCAGGGGTAGAGCATCTGCTTGGTAAGGTCCCATGTTCAATCTCCGGCATCTCCAAAAAAGGGTCCAGGCAAGTAGGTGTGAAAAACCTCAGCTTGAGACCTTGGACAGCTGCTGCCAGTCTGAGTAGACAATACTGACTTTGATGGACCCAGGAGGGTCTGATTCAGTAGAAGGCAGCTTCATATGTTCTTTAGAGGAGGGATGGTGGCTCAGTGGCAGAGCATCTGCTTGGTAAGCAGAAGGTCCCAGGTTCAATCCCCAGCATCTCCAACTAATAAAGGTCCAGGCAAGTAGGCATGAAAAACCTCAGCTTGAGACCCTGGAGAACTGCTGCCAGTCTGAGTAGACAGTATTGACTTTGAAGGTCCCAGGGTCTGATTCAATAAGAAGCAGGGTTGTGGAGACACGACCATATGGAGCTATTGAGGACAGAGGTAGAGGCACCAAATGTTCAGCATAGCATCCAGTCCCTCTCCAAAATACCCTCCAAGAATACCCTCTAAAGTTTCAAAAATATTGGATCCGGGGGTCTAATTTGTTTGTTAAAACCAATCTACGGTGATGCCTGGCCAGCGGATCCCAGTGCTCCTGGGGCAGGGAAAGTATAGCGGTAGGAATAGGAACAAATCAATGGGAAGGAGACAGAGATATGGATATGCTCGCTTTCCTTCCAACCTATGTCCCATCCCAAAGGTAGCAGGTCGGGAGGCCAAGGAAAATCACTCGCCTCCGTCTCTGGTGCTGTATAATGCCAGGTCAATTAACAACAAGTCCACAGTTCTGTGGGATTTCCTGCATGAACAGGATGTAGACCTGGCTTGTGTGACTGAGACCTGGGTGTGGGAGGGAGAAACAGTAGCTCTCTCCCAAATGACCCCCTCCGGGTACTCGGTCCTGCACCAGTCGTGGTGTGGCACTGCTGATATACGAGGCTTACTCCTTTTGATCTCCGGCATTGAGTGTGTTGGCCTATTATGGGATTGGAGAGAAAAATTGGCTATCTGGCTGATGTACCGAATGCCTAGCGCATCATCCAGTGCCCTGCCAACCCTGATGGAGGCCATAGCGGGCTGGGTGCTGGAGTACCCACGGCTTATAGTCCTGGGTGACTTCAGCGTCCACGCCGATGATGCGGACTCCATCAGGGCAACAGACCTAGTGTCATCCATGGTGACACTAGGGCTCTCCCAATATGACACAACGACTACCCGTCGGGCCAGGCACGTGCTGGATTTGATCTTTGTGGCGGGAGTTACAGTGGACTGAATTACTGCCTCAGCAGTGCCATGGTTGGACCACTATGCCCTAAAAACCCGTATGGCTGTGTCTCGACAACCCTGTCTAAGCAGCAAGCATATTTTGACTCGCCCGCAGAGTCAGATGGACCCTATGTGGTTTCAGATGGCACTGCGAGATCCTTGGCCCTTTGGTGACTCTCTAGATGGACTAGCGGAGGTGTGGCACCAACAGCTGTCTGCAGCCATTGATGAGATTGTTCCCTGGCGTCCTCTTCATCGCTGTGCTCAGCTGGCACCGTGGTACACCCCAGAACTGCATCTGATGAAACAGCGACTAAGATGGCTAGAGAGGTGTTGGCGGCACACTCGCGACGAAGTGACAAGAACATCTTATAGATTGTTTATGAAGTCCTATGAGATGGCAATCAAAGCTGCAAAGAAGGCTTATTTCACAGCCCAGATTGTGTCTGTGAATTCTGGCCCGGCTCAATTATTTAGTACTATTCGGTCACTTACAAACTTGCCACAGAGCAAGTCAAATGATAGGGAATTGGATATAGGCTGTGAGGCTTTTGCTGATTATTTTGCAGATGAGGTCCTGATGCTCCACCGGGACCTCCCTGGCAATTTATACGGTATGTGAACTCGAGCCCTCGAGCCCGTCACATGTTCCGACGCTGGAACAATTCCCTCCACTTGGTCTGACGGAAGTCGACAAGGTCCTCTGCTCTGTGCGTCCGACTACTTGTGATCTGGACCCATGTCCATCCTGGCTGATAAGGGTGTGCCGTATGGAATTATTGGTGCTACTTCAATAGATAATTAATAGGTCCTTGATAGAAGGGACCTTCCCTATGCCCCTCAAGGAAGCAGTGGTCCATCTACTTCTTAAAAAACCATCCTTAGATCCGGTCGAATTAGCCAACTATCGACTGGTCTCGAACTTGCCCTTTTTGGGCAAAGTCATTGAGAGGGCAGTGGCAGCACAGTTACAGGGGTTTTTGAATGACACTTCCGCATTAGACCCATTTCAGTCCGGTTTTCGCCCGGGACATGAGACGGAGATTGTACTGGTCGCCCTCTTGGACGATCTCCTGAGACATCTGGATCAAGGCAGATCGAAAGTGCTGCTGTTATTAGATCTGTCGGCTGCCTTTGATACAGTCGACCACCAGCTGCTGTTGCACCGCCTTGCCGATATGGGGATTCAGGGGTTTGCCCTCCAATGGCTTACCTCTTTTCTCCAAGGTTGGGGACAGAGGGCGGTAGTGGGGCAGAGATCATCTCGGAGATACCCACTAGCATGTGGGGTGCCTCAGGGGGCGGTTCTCTCCCCAACAATATTTAACATCTACATGTGCCCCCTTGCCCAGATTGTCCGGAGTTATGGGCTGGGTTGTTACCAATATGCGAATGACACCCAGCTCTACCTCCTGATGGGCGACCAGGCCGACTGTGTCCCAGAAAACCTGGTGCGGGCATTACAAGCCGCTGTGAAATGGCTCAGACAACGTCGACTGAAATTGAATCCAGCAAAGACGGAGGTTCTGTACCTAAGCTGAGGCGGCCTGGGAAGAGAGATCCCTTTACCGACCTTCGATGGGGCGCCTTTAGTGCCAGCTTCGAGGGTCAAGAGTTTAGGGGTTCTCCTGGAACCTTCATTAACTATGGAGGCCCAGGTGGCAGCCACTGCCAGATCTGCATTCTATCGTCTTAGGCAGATAAGACAGTTGGCTCCATACTTGGAACGCAGCGACTTGGCTATAGTAATCAATGCAACGGTCACCTCAAGAATAGACGGTGTAGAAGGGATGGTGGCTCAGTGGTAGAGCATCTGCTTGGTAAGCAGAAGGTCTCAGGTTCAGTCCCCGGCATCTCCAAAAAAGGGTCCAGGCAAATAGGTGTGAAAAACCTCCGCTTGAGACCCTGGAGAGCCGCTGCCAGTCTGAGAAGACAATACTGACTTTGATGGACCAAAGGTCTGATTCAGTATAAGGCAGCTTCATATGTTCACTACTGTAACTCCCTCTACACGGGGCTGCCCTTGACTCAGACCCAGAAGCTGCAAACTGGTGCAGAATGCTGCAGCCAGGTTGGTATTGGAGCTGCCTTTACGGGTGCACATCCAACCTGCACTAGAGACGCTGCACTGGTTGCCTGGGGTGTTCCGAGCCTGGTTCAAAGTGCTGGTTATGATCTTTAAAGCCCTACATGGCCTGGGACCTGTCCACCTCTGTTACCGCCTTTCCCCACACGAGCCCCAGAGAGCAGTACGATCAAGCTCGTTAAATCTGCTAAAGACCCCCGGGGCTAAAGGGTGCCTGTCTGACCACTACAAAGGCAGGAGCCTTCTCCGCGGCTGCACCTGCCCTCTGGAATGCCCTTCCGGAGGAGACTGCGGCCCTGTGGGGCATGTCACAATTCCGCAGGGGCTGCAGGACATATCTGTTCAGGCAGGCTTTTAAGAACTAAAAGGAGGTACTCTTAACAACTATGGGGGCGTGTATCATCTGCTCCGCAGCATCACGACAAACTGATTCAAACAGAAGCCATCTGCATTTATATTTTGAGCGGTATTTAACTTGTTTTAATATTTTAATGCTTTAATCATGTTTTACTGTCGTAATGCGAATTGTCATCGAATTGTGACTGTTGTTAGCCGCCCGGAGCCCGTTTTATTTATGTACTTATTTTATTTTTCATATTTATATCCCGCCTTCCCCGCTGAAGCAGGCTCATGGTGGCCGGGGAGGACGGGATAGAAGTGCAATAAAGAAATAAATAAATAAATTCTATGAGCCCCTGAAGTAGGTGCCCCGATCCTTCGTTCTTTCCAAAGGAGGGAAGGCATTTAAAAAGGTGTGCAGTCCCTTTAAATGTGATGGCCAGAACTCCCTTTGGAGCTCAGTTATCCTGGAGAGCCGGTTTGGTGTAGTGGTTAAGTGTGCAGACTCTTATCTGGGAGAACCGGGTTTGATTCCCCACTCCTCCACTTGCACCTGCTAGCATGGCCTTGGGTCAGCCATAGCCCTGGCAGAGGTTGTCCTTGAAAGGGCAGCTGCTGTGAGAGCCCTCTCCAGCCCCACCCACCTCACAGGGTGACTGTTGTGGGGGAGGACGGTAAAGGAGATTGTGAGCCACTCTGAGACTCTTCGGAGTGGAGGGCGGGATATAAATCCAATATCATCATCATCTTCTTCTTCTTCTTCTTCTTCTTCTTCTTCTTCTTCTTCTTCTTCTTCTTCTTCTTCTTCTTCTTCTTCTTCTTCTTTAAAAGCTTACTCCTGGCTCCACCCCCAATGTCTCCTGGCTCCACCCCCAAAGTCCCCAGGTATTTCTTAAATTGGATTTGGCAACCATACTTTAGAAGGCCTTCAGTGCTTCCCGTTTGTTAAAATACATTATGAAACCTTCACCATGTTATTAATGTATACAGATGAGCACACTCGACTTTTTTTTTTTTTAAATCTAGCAAAAAGAAGGTCTGCTACTTATTCTTTGCTATTAAATGTGCCTTCGCATTTACACGGACAACTTATATCATGTTCCTTTTATGGTTATGTAATTTATATACACTACATTTATATACAACATTTCATTTTTTAAAAGCTCATACGTAATGCTAAACCCTGTGAATTACAATCAACATCCAAACCAACAAAGGGCTTGTAATTCTCCTTCAGTCAAAGGCCCTCCAAAATCATTGTGCCTCACACCCTTTTCCTGAATTAGGAAGCCCGTCACAAGAACATAAGAACATAAGAGAAGCCATGTTGGGTCAGGCAGGTGGCCCATCCAGTCCAACACTCTGTGTCACATAAGAACAGAAGAGAAGCCATGATGGATCAGGCCAATGGCCCATCCAGTCCAACATATTTTTATCTAACCCCCTCTTGCAGCTGTCTATGCTTGTAGCCACCACCACCTCCTGTGGCAGTGAATTCCACATGTTAATCACTCTTTGGATGAAGAAGGACTTTCTTTTATCCGTTTTAACCCGACTGCTCAGCAATTTCATCGAATGCCCACGAGTTCTTGTACTGTGAGAAAGGGAAAAAAGTACTTCTTTCTCTACTTTCTCCATCCCGTGCATTATCTTGTAAACCTCTATCATGTCACCCTGCAGTCGACGTTTCTCCAAGCTAAAGAGCCCCAAGCGTTTAAACCTTTCTTCATAGGGAAAGTGTTCCAACCCTTTAATCATTCTAGTTGCCCTTTTCTGGACTTTCTCCAATGCTATAATATCCTTTTTGAGGTGCGGTTACCAGAATTGCACAAAGTATTCCAAATGAGACCGCACCATCCATTTATACAGGGGCATTATGATACTGGCTGATTTGTTTTCCATTCCCTTCCTAATAATTCCCAGCATGGCGTTGGCCTTTTTTATTGCAAACGCACACTGTCTTGACATTTTCAGTGAGTTATCTACCACGACCCCAAGATCTCTCTCTTGGTCAGTCTCTGCCAGTTCACACTCCATCAACTTGTATTTGTAGCTGGGATTCTTGGCCCCAATGTGCATTACTTTGCACTTGGCCACATTGAACCGCATCTGCCACGTTGACGCCCACTCACCCAGCCTCAACAGATCCCTTTGGAGTGTCTCACAATCCTCTCTGGTTCTCACCACCCTGAACAATTAAGTGTCATCTGCAAACTTGGCCACTTCACTGAGCAGCGGGCTCCAACTTCAGTACTGCAACTTTACCATTCTGCGCCATGGGGCTCTTCTGATTTATGCAGGGGTGCACAGCTATTATGCCAGTAGCTCACAGCGTAGAATTTTTGCTCACAAGACTCCACAGCTTCGAGTATTGGCCAGAAGGCGCTGGAGGCGGGTTGTCCAAGGCCTGCGGGGATGTTTCCTGCGCAGTTTGGCATTGCTATTTTTATCCCCTTCACGAGCTGGAGCTTTGCGAAGTTACACTAAACGCTCCCTCTTGTCTTTGCCATAACTTTCCCCCTCTCTTTATTAATCAGGAGGAGGGAGGGGGAGAAGCGAAGACAGACCGGCTTGCTTCTGTTCTCGACAGCCCTCCCGAGTGAAACAAAAGCACTTAATTCCCTAACTCCCCTCTAATGCACAGTTAAAATCCGCAGTGAGTCAGCCCCGCCATCAAGGCAGCTCAATGTAGAAATGAGTCAGGGGGGAGGAGGTTTGCATGGGAGGTGGAGGCTGAGGCTCTCCGGGTGGGAGACAGTGACGTTCAACTCACCCACTTGATAGGTGATGCTCTGCAGGATTTCAGAGCACCGGAAGGAAACTTCAGTTGGAATCCCTGGTGCAAGAAATACCCACCCCATCCTCCTGTCTGTCAAGGCCAAAGTCTCGAATGATCATTTCAGAACGCAGCTATGTTGGTCTGCAGTAGAACCTCTGCATTCAACGCCAGAAACATCTGAGAGACCAACAAGAATTTTGAACGCATGAACGTAAGAGAAGCCATGTTGCATCAGGCCAATGGCCCTTCCAGTCCATGGCACATGGTGGTAAAAAACCCAGGGGACATCAGGAGGTCTACCTACAGAGCCAGAACTCTAGAAGCCCTCCCAATGTTGCTCTCCTGGGTTTCAGCAGTGGTTTGCTAAACGGCGCAGTAGCTGCCCCGGGTGTCTTGTGGACTGCTTGTGGGTCGGATCCAACATTGTGTCCACAGATCGCTACAAAACAAAACAAAACTCTGGGAAGGCGTTTTGCTCCAGGTAGAGTTACCCACTCTGGGTTCAGAAATTTCTGGAGATTTGGGCGTGGAGTCTGGAGATCGTGCAATTGGGGAGGAGAGGGGAGGGACATTGGGCGTAACGCCGCACGGCCCACCCTGCAAGACAGTCTTTTTTTTTTTTTTATCCAGGGGAATTGACCTCTGGAGATCAGTTAGAATTCCAGGAGATCCTCAGGTCCCGTCTAGGCCAAGCTGTCCCAGGAATCCTGGAGGATTTTTGCCTTCTTCTGGGCATGGAGGAAGCTGGGAGAGCTTTTCTCCCTTCCTCACCATAGAAGAACTTATGGACACTCAATGAATTGCTGAGCAGTTGGGTTAGAACAGATAAAAGGAAGATCTTTTTCACCCAAAGGGTGATTAACACATGGGATTCACTGCCACACAAGGGGATTGGATAAACATATGGAGCAGAGGTCCATCAGTGGCTATTAGCCACAGCATATTGTTGTAACTCTCTGTCTGGGGCAAAGGACGCTCTGTATTCTTGGGGTGAGGTCAGACGTTCATAAAATCCCGCTACGAGCATGAGTGGAGTCCGGAAGCATGTCGGATTTTAAGCGGTTGTCTGAACGTCAGCATCTGCGAATGGTGGTTATCTCGTTCGAGTCCTGTGTTGAGACAACTGGGGCGTGGACTAATTTGATACTGCTTTAAATCAGGAACAAAATCCTTCTGACGGTTCCTGGGCGGAGTTTCTCTGTTTGAACGCTCCATCGTTGGCGACTCGTTGGAAGCGCACCACCGCTTCCCTCCCAAAGCCCCTGCAAGTGATATCACTGCGCCAGTGAATGAGCGAGCGAATGTAAATCGTTTACCCGTCCTTATGTCCGGAAACAAAAATCACTTTTGAAAGTAGATGTGAACTAGATGTGAACTGATTTGAATTCCTGGGTTCTTTTCTGCACGCGTCGTGCTCGTGCTGGAAAAGTAGTGCCAAAGGACTAGCAAAACTTTAGTGATCTGACCCATTTAAAAGCGACGCGCTGCAGATAGCGGGCATCCCTGCGCCTGTGCTAATGCAGATTGACGTCTCATGAAACGAGGTCCGGTAGAGCAATCTGATCGACCAGCGACGGGACCCACATGGGATAGAACAGGAGCCTGGCTGTTGTCTGATCGGAAAATTGGTTGTGCGGATTATAATACAGGCGCGTTGCAGGTGGATTTAATGGTGAGTGTGACCGCACCCTTGGGGGTTTTTTGGGGGGGCACAGTAGGAGGGCTTTTAGTGTCCTGGCCCCACTGATGGACCTCCTGATGGCACCTGAGGTTTTTTGACCACTGTGTGACACAGAGTGTTGGACTGGATGGGCCATTGGCCTGATCCAACATGGCTTCTCTAATGTTCTTATGAGGGGATTGGAGAAACATATGGACCAGAGGTGCATCAGTGGCTATTAGTCACAGCGTATTGTTGGAACTGTCTGGGGCAGTGATGCTCTGTCTTCTTGGTACTTGGGGGGGGCACAGTGGAAGGGCTTCTGGTGTCCTGGCCCCACTGATGGACCACCTGATGGCCACTCTGTGATACAGAATGTTGGACTGGATGGACCACTGGCCTGATCCAACATGGCTTCTCTTACGTTCTTATGAGGGGATTGGAGAAACATATGGACCAGAGGTGCATTGGTGGCTATTAGTCACAGCGTATTGTTGGAACTGTCTAGGGCAGTGATGCTCTGTATTCTTGGTGCTTGGAGGGGGGGCACAGTGGAAGGGCTTCTGGTGTCCTGGTCCCACTGACGGACCTTCTGGTGGCACCTGGGGTTTTTTGGCTACTGCGTGACACAGAGTGTTGGACTGGATGGGCCACTGGCCTGATCCAACATGGCGTCTCTTACGTTCTTATGAGTAGCTTTGCATTCCCTGCTTTGGGCAGGCGGTTGGACTAGATGGCCCGCGAGGTCCCTTCCACCTCTGTTTCTCCAAGTGGAAAGAGGAAGAAAGACCTGTTTTTTGAAACTGAGAGCACCGTTTTCTAGAAAATGCGCCCTGCACAGCGAGCATCTGCAACATTCCTTAATGGAGGGGTGTGGGCTGCCAGACCCCACCAAGCCGGATTGGAGCACCATCCTGCTGACGGTGACCTTTCAACGTGTCTATTTTCACCTCGCACGCACCGGCGGGAATGACCTTTCAGGATGCCAATTAAATCAAGAGCGTTCTCTGTAGCTGACAAGCCGCAGTTTTCTGTAATGCATTTTCCGGAGGGAGGCCTAATGATAGGTGGGTTTGGAGCGCGGCTCAAACGGACTGCTGTGTAATTACCCTCGGGCCTCAGTACTTAAGGACTTGAGAGAAACTATAATTAAAAATAAGAGTAAGTGGAATGTGTAATCTGTCCAATTAGAGGTGGCAAAGCAGGTTGTTTTTTTTTCCTTCCAGTGGGCAGCCAGAGAGCATGAGAGCCAAGACCCCTGAACTTCTGCCCGTACTTCCGCAGACCGGGTTGATACCAGAAGTGTTTATTGGCCAGGTCAGTTCAAAGGGCCATCTCCCCCAGCCTCAGGTCACTGTTCGTGAGTGGCACGGTGCAAGGGGGCATGGAGGCTGTATGGTCAGAAGTCGTGTGACCGCCAGTCCTGAAAAGTCTTCTTCCCCATGAATCTGCCATTTGCCGAATCTTGAGGAGCCCTTTGGAAAAGAGAGGAATTTGTCTGTTGCTCAGCCCCTAGAATCATAGAGTGGGAAGGGACCCCCCAGGGTCATCTAGTCCAACCCCCTGCACAATGCAGGAAACTCACAAATACCTCCTCCTGAACTCACAGGATCTTCATTGCTGTCAGAGGGCCATCTAGCCTCTGCTTCAAAACCTCCAAGGAAGGAGAGCCCACCGCCTCCTGAGGAAGCCTGTTCCACTGAGGAACAGCTCTAAACTCACAAATACCTCCTCCTGAACTCACAGGATCTTCATTGCTGTCAGATGGCCATCTAGCCTCTGCTTCAAAACCTCCAAGGAAGGAGAGCCCACCACCTCCCGAGGAAGCCTGTTCCACTGAGGAACGACTCTAACGGCCAGGGCGTTCTTCCTAATGTTGAGCTGGAAACTCTTTTGATTTATTTTCAACCCATTGGTTCTGATCCTACCTTCTGGGGCCACAGAAAAGAATTCCACACCCTCCTCTCTATGACGGCCCTTCAAGTACTTGAAGCTGGTGACTATTATCACCTCTAAGCCGCCTCCTCTCCAGGCTAAACATCCCCAGCTCCTTCAACCTTTCTTCATAGGACTTGGTCTCCAGACCCCCTCATCATCTAAAAAAAAAAAAAAATCAGTTGAAGAACACTCTAAACACACATACAGGTTCAGAAGATAAAGGTAGTAGCTTATAGAGACAACAAGGAACTTATTCTATGGCTCTATATTACCTGAGCTAGTTTGGTGTAGTGGTTAAGTGTGCGGACTCTTATCTGGGAGAACCGGGTTTGATTCCCCACTCCTCCACTTGCACCTGCTGGCATGGCCTTGGGTCAGCCATCGCTCTGGCAGAGGTTGTCCTTGAAAGGGCAGCTGCTGTGAGAGCCCTCTCCAGCCCCACCCACCTCACAGGGTGTCTGTTGTGGGGGAGGAAGGGAAAGGAGATTGTGAGCCGCTCTGAGACTCTTCGGAGTGGAGGGCGGGATATAAATCCAACATCTTCATCTACCTCACAGGGTGTCTGTTGTGGGGGAGGAAGGGAAAGGAGATTGTGAGCCGCTCTGAGACTCTTCGGAGTGGAGGGCGGGATATAAATCCAACATCTTCATCTGCCTCACAGGGTGTCTCTTGTGGGGGGGGGGAAGGGAAAGGAGATTGTGAGCCACTCTGAGACTCTTTGGAGTGGAGGGTGGGACATAAATCCAATATCTTCATCTACCTCACAGAGTGTCTGTTGTGGGGGAGGAAGGGAAAGGAGATTGTGAGTGGCTCTGAGACTCTTCAGAGTGGGGGGAGGGATATAAATCCAATATCTTCATCTACCTCACAGGGTGTCTGTTGTGGGGGAGGAAGGGAAAGGAGATTGTGAGCCGTTCTGAGATTCTTCGGAGTGGAGGGCGGGATATAAATCCAATATCTTCTTCTTCTTCTGTCCAGAGAACACAGTTCCAAGTAGAATGATGAGCAAAACAGCCAGCGTTTCACTCAAGTTTGCCCAACGTGGCTGGGGGTGTGGATGTCCAAACACACATAGGCACGCTTTCTTGGATGGAGGGTGGTTAATAAAACTTTGAGCTTAATAGCGTGATTGCTCCGAGAACGACGCTGTGTTGGTGTGAATGAAACAATGCATTTGAACCAGAGAAGCCGCACAGCTTTCCCACAGGTTGTGAACGCAATGTAACGTTCATGTGAAAATGTCTATTGTGCTTGGTGACCACTAACAGACAGGACGAGAGAACTGTTACAAAGGGGTATTAGGGGATTAAAATAGTTTTGTCAAAGATTTCAGGTTTGCACGGCTGGTAACATCATTAGGGTTTGTAGAATCTTTCAGGATCAAATGCCGTGTTCTACATTATCATACCCGCCTGAAAAGAGAAGCCATTGAGATTTACAAACACCAGCACAATTTTAACAGAAAGGAAGAAGGCATGTTCATCCACCAATCTTGGTACCCAGCTCTGCAAAACACCCTACAGACTATAAATTGCAGGAAGTCTCAGAACAACCAGCAAATTCCACAGAACAATCAGCACAGTCAACAACCATCTTCCTTATCTTCAAACCCCTTCCAACCCTCCCAGCAATTAACACAGAACAATGGTCACATTCAACAGCCAGTTTCCTTATCACTACCCTTCCAGGAAGCCCCACCAAACAATGGGCACATCCACAAACCAATTGCCCTCTCACCACACCCCCTCCAGCCTAGAAATAGCAGCTCTCCAGCAGCCCTGGCCCCACTCAATGCACAGCAGCCAAGAAGGTGAGAGCGCCTGCTCCGGCTGCAACGCCACTGAGGATGTTCTCCGCAGCTGAGAACGAAACGTCTGGAAGGAAAACTTTTCCAGTAGAACACGGCACTTGAGCCCGAAAGATTCTACAAACCCTAATAAAATAGTTTTGGTTTAAGATGAACCAGGCAGGGGGGAAATCAGGCAAGGTAGGGGAATGAGTTTGTTGCCATGCCTTTTTCTGAAAATGAATCTTTGGCACTGATGGGATTTAAAAGAGGGGAGAGAACTGCCGGAAGTCAGACCATCGCATCTTTAGGATCACTTTTCCCAGACAAGCCTCTGGCCAGTATTTGATGACACACATTCCACGTGATTAAACGAAGCAGTAGACAAGCGCACCTCTAAGACCGACATTAAGAATGTAAGCTTTTGTATGCTCTGAAGCAGACTTCATCCGACACAATGGGAATGGCAAGCAGCAATTCTTAATATAGCAATTATTATAATGCCCCTGTATAAATCGATGGTGCGGTCTCATTTGGAATACTGTGTGCAGTTCTGGTCACCGCACCTCAAAAAGGATATTATAGCACTGGAAAAAGTGCAGAAAAGGGCAACTAGAATGATTACAGGTTTGGAACACTTAGAAGTCCTTTTCTCCCTTTCTCACAATACAGGAACTCATGGGCATTTGATGAAATTGCTGAGCAGTTGGGTTAGAACGGATAAAAGGAGGTACTTCTTCACCCAAAGGGTGATTAACACGTGGAATTTACTGCCACAGGAAGGGGTGGCGGCTACAAGCATAGCCAGCTTCAAGAGGGGGTTAGATAAAAATATGGAGCAGAGGTCCATCAGTGGCTATTAGCCACAGTGTGTGTGTGTGTATAAATTTTTGGCCACTGTGTGACACAAAGTGTTGGACTGGATGGGCCATTGGCCTGATCCAACATGGCTTCTCTTATGCTCTTATGTGACACAGAGTGTTGGACTGGATGGGCCATTGGCCTGATCCAACTTGGCTTCTCTTATGTTCTTATGTGACACAGAGTGTTGGACTGGATGGGCCACTGGCCTGATCCAACAGGGCTTCTCTTATGCTCTTATGTGACACAGAGTGTTGGACTGGATGGGCCATTGGCCTGATCCAACTTGGCTTCTCTTATGTTCTTATGTGACACAGAGTGTTGGACTGGATGGGCCACTGGCCTGATCCAACAGGGCTTCTCTTATGTTCTTATGTGACACAGAGTGTTGGACTGGATGGGCCATTGGCCTGATCCAACTTGGCTTCTCTTATGCTCTTATGTGACACAGAGTGTTGGACTGGATGGGCCATTGGCCTGATCCAACTTGGCTTCTCTTATGCTCTTATGTGACACAGAGTGTTGGACTGGATGGGCCATTGGCCTGATCCAACTTGGCTTCTCTTATGTTCTTATGTGACACAGAGTGTTGGACTGGATGGGCCATTGGCCTGATCCAACAGGGCTTCTCTTATGTTCTTATGTGACTCAGAGTGTTGGACTGGATGGGCCACTGGCCTGATCCAACAGGGCTTCTCTTATGTTCTTCTGTGACACAGAGTGTTGGACTGGATGGGCCACTGGCCTGATCCAACATGGCTTCTCTTATGTTCAATTAAGAACTGCCGCTTGCCATTCCCATTTTGTCGGATGAAGTCTGCTTCAGAGCATACGAAAGCTTCCGTTCTGAATAGAGCTTAGCTGGTCTTAAAGGCGCGACTTGCCTACTGCTTTGTTCTATTGCTGCGGACCAACACGGCTTCCTGCTGGGATCTATTCCGTGCGATTGTAGGACCTATTTGGATCCTATTTGCAGATGAGGTACCAGTCTAGAGGAGTGACCGGGAGATGTTGAGAAAGAAGGTTGCCTGCGTCACCTTCTCCAAGGTACCAAACGAGGCCTCCGAGGAGTGGCCCGGGTGTAACAATATCCTTCTTAAAATGTGGTGCCCAAAACTGAACATGATACTCCAGGTGAGGTCTTAAGTATTCTTCATTGTGTGCAGGTATCAGCCATTGCGTGCAGGTATCAATCGCTGAATGCACTGTTTGATCTGTAGCTCTGCTGCACTGAGCATTTGTCTGGGATCTTGTAGGCCTGGACCGATTTGCCACTCGCCATACGCCGCTCCCATGCTTCTCCCCAGGGCTTCTGTCGGATTTCACACTATCTGCCCTGGGGCTGCCACTAGCTTCACCTTACAAGATTATGCCTGGGATAGAGAAGGTAGAGAAAGAAGTACTTTTCTTCCTTTCTCACAAGACAAGGACTAGGAGGCACGCCATGGAATTAATGAACAGTAGGCTGAGTACAGGTCAACGGAAGTCCTTCTTCACCCAAAGTGTAACAAACACATGGAATTAACTGTCGCAGAAGCATAGAATCCTAGAGTTGGAAGGGACCTCTAGGGTCATCTAGTCCAGCCCCCTGCCCAATGCAGGAAACTCACAAGCACCTCCCCCTAAATCCACAGGATCTTGCTGTCAGATGGCCATCTAGCCTCTGTTTAAAAACCTCCAAGGAAGGAGAGCCCACCACCTCCCGAGGAAGCCTGTTCCACTGAGGAACCCCTCTAACGGTCAGGAAGCTCTTCCTAAAGTTGAGCCGGAAACTCTTTCGATTTAATTTCAAGGAAGGGACGGTGCTCAGGGGTAGAGCATCTGCTTGGGAAGCAGAAGGTCCCAGGTTCAATCCCTGGCATCTCCAAAAAAGGGTCCAGGCAAATAGGTGTGAAAAACCTCAGCTGGAGACCCTGGAGAGCCGCTGCCAGTCTGAGAAGACAATACTGACTTTGATGGACCAAAGGTCTGATTCAGTATAAGGCAGCTTTGTATGTTCATATATAACCCATTGGTTCTGGTCCTACCTTCTGGAGCCAGAGAAAACAATTCCACCCACATCCTCTATAGGACAGCCCTTCAAGTCCTTGAAGATGGTGCTCCTATCACTTCGCAGCCGCCTCCTCTCCAGGCTAAACATCCCCAGCTCCTTCAGCCTTTCCTCACAGGACTTGGTCTCCAGACCCCTCGCCATCTTCATCGCCCTCCTCTGGACCCGTTCCGGGTTGCCTAGATCCTTCTTAAAATGTGGTGCCCAAAACTGAACACAAGACTCCAGTGAGGTCTTAAGTATTCTTCATTGTGTGCAGGTATCAGTCGCTGCATTCACTGTGTGACCTGTAGCTCTGCTGCACTGAGCATTCGTCTGGGATGCTGTAGACCTGGACCGATTTCCCACCCTCCTTATGCCGCTGGATTTCACACTACCTGCCCCGGGGCTGCCACTAGCTTCGCCCTTTTCGCGTGGCAAACAGAAGCTGGTTTTTAGAGGATCTTGTTTGCTGCGCGAAAGAGGCGGCGTGAGTCGCAGGCCCGGGGCAGCTTGTGCGAAATCCGACGGAAGCCCCGCGGGGAAGAGGAGAGGGAGGTAAGGGTGGCGGAAATCGCTCTTGCTCTGCTAATGGAAGCCCTTTACCCCTGGTGCAAGGAGGTTTCCTCGGCAGCTCTTGCCGTTAGCAGAAGAGTCCGGGCAGGGAGCATATGATTTCCGTGACGATAAAATATATTTCTAAATGTGTATCATCTCAAAAAGAGAGAGAGAGAGAGAGAGAGAGAAATCTGGGATACACCAACGGAAATGACAAATGCAATCTATTCACAGTCTTGTCCCACAAGCTGGAATGGCTCAGAACAGAACTGTGGTAGTCTGGGAAAGCGTCCAATGGCGGGGCGGGGGGGGGGGGGGAGGTTCAGAAACCGTCCTTTGAATAAATTGACACGTGAGGTCAGCGTGTAGCCCCGGCGGCTTCAGAGGGATGCGGGTGGAGCCCCAAGGAAACTGGGAAGGCTGTCAGGGCTCCAAAGATTCCTCCGGTGGCCAGGAGGGGGCGCCTTTGTCCTCAGCTTGACTCCCAGGAGTGGAAATTGCATCATCACAATCATTCACTGCTGTTTAGATATTGTGTGGTAATACTAAGTGTGTCAGGATTGTTGGTAATTTGGAGGCAAAGAGGAACAGTGCCTTCCTTCCTTCCCTCCCTGCCCTCCCTTCCCTCCCTCCTTCTCTCCTTCCCTCCCTCCCTCTCTCCTTCCCTTCCTCCCTTCCTTCCCTCCCTCCTTCGCATCCTATCCCTCCCTTCCTATTCTTCCTTCCCTCTCACCCCTTTCCCTCCTCCCTCCATTCTTCCTTACTCCCTTCCCTCCCTCCTTCCCTTCATCCCTCCCTTCCCTCCCCTCCTCTCTCCTTCCCTTCTCCTCTTCCTCCCTCTCACCTTCCTATCCCCTCCTACCTCCTACCTCACCTCCCTCCCTCCCCCTTCTCTCCTTCTTCCCTCCTCCCTCCTCCTTCCCTTCCCTCCTTCTCTCCTTCTCTCCCTCCCTCTCTCCTCCCTCCCTCCTCTCTCATCCTTCCCTTCCTCCCTCCCTCCTCCTTCCTCCTCCCTCCTTCTCTCCTTACCTCCCTTCCCTATCTCCTTCCCTCTCTCCCCTTTGCCTCCCTCCTTTCCTTCCTTACTTCCTCCCTTCCCTCCCTCCCTCCTTCCCTTCCTCCCCTCCCTCCTCTCCTTCCCCTCCCTCCCTCTCTCCTTCCCTCCCTCCCTCCCTCTCTCTCCTTCCCTCCCTCCTATCTCCTCTTCCCTCTCTCCCCTTTCCCTCCTCACTCCCTCCTTTCTTTCCTCCCTCCCCCCCTTCCCTTCCCTCCCTCCCTCCTCTCTCCCACATTTGAACTGGCATATTAATGGTGTTTTGGTGTTCATAAATTCTGTGATTCAGACCTGAATCAGGGCTCACCAATTTGGAGAGCCAATTTGGTGTAGTAGTTAAAAGTAGCAGACTCTAATCTGGGAGAACCACGTTTGATCCCCCACCTCCTGCTCATGGGGGGTAGTAGGTGCTGCACATTTATGAGAATCAATGAAAACCAGACCCAGCCCTCAGACTCCCAGACTGCATAAGAACATGAGAACTTCAGAGAAGCCATGTTGATCAGGCCAGTGGCCCATCCGTCCAACACTCTGTGTCACACAGTGGCCAAAAACCAGGTGCCATCAGGAGGTCCATCAGTGGGCCCAGTTCATTAGACTACATCCCCACTACCCCCCCCCCCCCCGCCCCAAGCCAACACCACAAATACAGAGCATCACTGCCCCGGACATCAGAACATAAGAGAAGCCATGTTGGATCAGGCCAATGGCCCATCCAGTCCAACACTCTGTGTCACATAAGAACATAGAGAAGCCATGTTGGATCAGGCCAATGGCTCATCCAGTCCGACACTCTGTGTCACATAAGAACATAAGAGAAGCCATGTTGGATTAGGCCAATGGCCCCTTCAGTCCACCACTCTGTGTCACATAAGAACATAAGAGAACATAAGAACATAAGAGAAAGCCATGTTAGATCAGGCCAATGGCCCATCCAGTCCAACATTCTGTGTCACACAGCGGCCAAATATATATATATATATATATATATATATATATATATATATACACACACCACACACACAACACACACACACACACTGTGGCTAATAGCCACTGACGGACCTCTGCTCCATATTTTTATCTAACCCCTTCTTGAAGGTGGCTATTATAAGAGAAGCCATGTTGGATCAGGCCAATGGCCCCATTCAGTCCAACACTCTGTGTCACATAAGAACATAAGAGAAGCCCTGTTGGATCAGGCCAATGGCCCATCCAGTCCAACAGTCTGTGTCACATAAGAACATAAGAGAAGCCATGTTGGATCAGGCCAATGGCCCCTTCAGTCCAACACTCTGGGTCACATAAGAACATAAGAGAAGCCATGTGGGATCAGGCCAATGGCCCATCCAGTCCAACACTCTGGGTCACACAGTGGCCAAAAAACCCCAAGTGCCATCTGGAGGTCCATCAGTGGGGCCAGGACACTAGAAGCCTTCCCACTGTTGCCTCCCCTCCCCCAAGCATACAGAGTATCACTGCTCCAGACAGAGTTCCAACAATACGCTGTGGCTAAGAGCCCACTGATGGACCTCTGCTCCAGATATTTCTCCAATCCCCTCTTGAAGCTGCAAATGAGTTCCTGCTGGGCTTTTTTCTACAAAAAAAGCCCTGCCAGTGGTGAATAGCCAAGTCCTCCCACCTCGCCCCAATGATCCATTTGTTCATTCAGTTGATTGGAGATTTTTATTGGACAATCTGGTCTTTGAAAGAAACCTTCTACTGAAGTCAATCCTATTGACCACTATTTTCAGCCTTAATCAAGCATTGGGAAGGTCTTCTTTTCATGTTTCCATATCCGTTGACCTCTGTGATGTTCCAGTGTTGTGTGCAGAGCAGTGCAGAAGGCAGGTCCAAAAATACATTATCGTCTGTAACTCATATGAGCATGTAGCCAGCTTGCTCTGTAGGATGATCAGTACTAGGTTCTTGGCCAGTAAGAGCCTCAGAAGAGTCCTGCTGGATCAGACCAGGGAGGGTCCATCTAATCCAGTCTCCTGTCTCACACCTGTGGCCAACCAGTTCCTCTGCAGGGCCAACAACAGGGCAGAGAGGCCGAGGCCTTCCCCTTAGAAGAACATCAGAAGAGCCCTGCAGGATCAGACCAGTGAGGATCCATCTAGTCCAGTCTCCTGTCTCATACAATGCCAGCCAGTTCCTCTGGTGGGCCAACAACAGGGTAAAGAGGCTAAGGCCTTCTTAAGAACCTCAGAAGAGCCATGCTGGATCAGACCAGGGAGGGTCCATCTAGTCCAGCCAACCAGTTCCTCTGGAGGGTCAACAACAGGGCAGAGAGACCAAGGCCTTCTTAAGAACCTCAGAAGAGTCCTGCTGGATCAGACCAATAGTCTGTCTTGTCCAGCCTCCTGTCTCACACAGTGGCCAACCAGTTCCTCTGGAGGGCCAACAACAGAGCAGAGAGGCTGAAGCCTTCCTAAGAACATCAGAAGAGCTCTGCTGGATCAGACCAGGGAGGGTCCATCTAGTCCAGCCTCCTGTCTCACAGAGTGGCCAGCCAGTTCCTCAGGAGGGCAAACAACAGGGCAGGGGAGACTAAGGCCTTCCAGCAAGAACATAAGAAGAGCCTTGCTGGATCAGACCTGTGAAGGTCCATCCAATCCAGCCTCCTGACTCACACAGTGGCCAACCAGTTCCTCTGGGAAGGTCAATAACAGGACACAGAGGCCGAGGTTTTCCCCTGGTGTTGCCTCCTGGCTTTGGGATTCAGAGGCTTAGCACCCTCAGATGTGGAGGTTCCCTTTATTCGCCATGACTAGTAGCTACTGACCTATCCTCCATGACATGGTCCAAAAATATTTTTCTTGCCTATGTGCAAATATACATAGCGTGACAGCTACGAAACAGATCTCCACTGGCAAACCAGAAGCTGTTGGCCCCACCCATTTCCTAAGAGAAGAAGAAGATGATGATATTGGATTTATATCCTGCCCTGCACTCTAAATCTAAAAGTCTCAGAGTGACTCACAATCTCCTTCCCTTCCTCCCCCACAACAGACACCCTGTGAAGTGGGTGGGGCTGAGAGGGCTCTCTCAGGCAGCTGCCTTTTCAAGGACAACCTCTGCCAGGGCCATTCCAGCAGCTGCAAGTGGAGGAGGGGGGAATCAAACCCGGTTCTCCCAGATAAGAGCGCTCTGCTGACCCAAGGCCATTCCAGCAGCTGCAAGTGGAGGAGTGGGGAATCAAACCCGGTTCTCCCAGATAAGAGCGCTCTGGCTGACCCAAGGCCATTCCAGCAGCTGCAAGTGGAGGAGTGGGGAATCAAACCCGGTTCTCCCAGATAAGAGAGCTTTGGCTGACCCAAGGCCATTCCAGCAGGTGCAAGTGGAGGAGTGGGGAATCAAACCCGGTTCTCCCAGATAAGAGAGCTCTGGCTGACCCCAAGGCCATTCCAGCAGCTGCAAGTGGAGGAGTGGGGAATCAAACCCGGTTCTCCCAGATAAGAGAGCTCTGGCTGACCCAAGGCCATCCCAGCAGGTGCAAGTGGAGGAGTGGGGAATCAAACCCCGGTTCTCCAGATAAAAGAGCTCTGGCTGACCCAAGGCCATTCCAGCAGGTGCAAGTGGAGGAGTGGGGAATCAAACCCGGTTCTCCCAGATAAGAGAGCTCTGGCTGGACCCAAGGCCATCCCAGCAGATGCAAGTGGAGGAGTGGGGAATCAAACCCGGTTCTCCCAGGTAAGAGCACTCTGGCTGACCCAAGGCCATTCCAGCAGCTGCAAGTGGAGGAGTGGGGAATCAAACCCCGGTTCTCCCCAGATAAGAGAGCTCTGGCTGACCCAAGGCCATTCCAGCAGCTGCAAGTGGAGAGTGGGGAATCAAACCCGGTTCTCCCACGATAAGAGAGCTCTGGCTGACCCAAGGCCATTCCAGCAGCTGTAAATGGAGGAGTGGGGAATCAAACCCAGTTCTCCCAGATAAGAGAGCTCTGGCTGACCCAAGGCCATCCCAGCAGCTGTAAATGGAGGAGTGGGGAATCAACCCCGGTTCTCCCAGATAAGAGAGCTCTGGCTGACCCAAGCCATTCCAGCAGGTGCAAGTGGAGGAGTGGGGAATCAAACCCGGTTCTCCCAGATAAGAGAGCTCTGGCTGACCCAAGGCCATTCCAGCAGGTGCAAGTGGAGAGTGGGGAATCAAACCCGGTTCTCCCAGATAAGAGAGCTCTGGCTGACCCAAGGCCATTCCAGCAGGTGCAAGTGGAGGAGTGGGGAATCAACCCGGTTCTCCCAGATAAGAGAGCTCTGGCTGACCCAAGGCCATTCCAGCAGCTGCAAGTGGAGAAGTGGGGAATCAAACCCGGTTCTCCCAGACAAGAGTTTGCACACTTAACCACTGAACCAAAGTGGGTCTCTTGTCAGGCACTTGGCAGGCATCATAAAAGGTGTGGTGACCCCCACAGCTGTGTGTTCTGAACCTGGCTCCTTGGGCATGATGCAGCATCCGGGTGAAATTTGGGTGAGTGTTCAGAGGGTGGACCTATGAATCCCCCCCCCCCCCTCATTTTTGACATAAGCCAGAGGCTTCTTGCTACTCGGTGTATGTTCTAAGAACTGAGCAGCATGAAGGTTTTTATGTTAACACAGGCTGTGACATTAAATAATGACAACTCCAGTGATAATCCGCAACCTATTTCTCAGGATGTGTTGTCTGAATGTAGCTAATGTCACCATTCGCCAAGTGAAAAATGTCTCAATTCTGATGACAGGCTTTAGGACTGGGGCTACAGGGAGACCGTTTCAAGGCCCACGTAGTAAAACTCTTTTTGTTTACTTCAAATTTATGGGCTTTTTTAGTTTCCCTCAGATATATGTACTGAGGTAGCACAGTTCTCTCTCTCTCACTCTCCTCCTCTGCTACTGGGTCTGCAGTTTAGTTTGACCAAACCTAAGACGTTCGTACTTTTATATTTCATAGAAGATATGCCAAATGGTGCAATTGCAATCCCCTAACAAAGTTACGTATGATGCATTCCGTCTTGTTAAAGTAATAAAGGTGGGTTAGATTTGATCAGAAAGAAAAGGTTGCATGCATTTCCGTTGCCTCCAAGTTTTTCTCTCTCTGCGTTTATTTGGCCGGATAAACAGTGCACGTGGTGGTGGTGGGGGGAGGACGGATGCTGCTCATTTTGGAAAATAGCGAAGCCCAGACGCCATAGAGCTTATGCTCACCGCTATTCCTGTAAGAAACAGCAAACTGTGTAGCACTATAATAGCAGTGTATAATATAAACAAAGCCCTTCAAGGGAAACATCCGTATCTAATTAGAAGAAATGCATTCCATCTTGCTGT
Organism: Heteronotia binoei; assembly: GCF_032191835.1. NCBI lineage: Eukaryota > Metazoa > Chordata > Lepidosauria > Squamata > Gekkonidae > Heteronotia > Heteronotia binoei. Next base: position 4,096,772 of record NC_083243.1, on the reverse strand, counting down.
ATAAAAAGTCTAAATACAAAAGTCATCTTTGAGGGGCTGAACAAACATGTGGACAAAGGGGACCCAATAGATGTTGTTTACCTTGACTTCCAGAAAGCTTTTGATAAAGTTCCTCATCAAAGCTCCTTAGAAAGCTTGAGAGTCATGGAGTAAAAGGACAGGTCCTCTTGTGGATCAAAAAACTGGCTGATTAATAGGAAGCAGAGAGTGAGAATAAATGGGCAGTCTTCGCAGTGGAGGACGGTAAGCAGTGGGGTGCCGCAGGGCTCAGTACTGGGTCCCATGCTCTTTAGCTTGTTCATTAATGATTTGGAGTTGGGAGTAAGCAGTGAAGTGGCCAAGTTTGCAGATGACACTAAATAGTTCAGGGTGGTGAGAACCAGAGAGGATTGTGAGGAACTCCAAAGGGATCTGTGTAGGCTGGTGAGTGGACGTCAGCGTGTAGATGAGGTTCAATGTGGTCAAGTGCAAAGTAATGCACATTGGGGCCAAGAATCCCAGTTACAAATACAAGTTGATGGGGTGTGAACTGGCAGAGACTGACCAAGAGAGAGATCTTGGGGTCGTGGTAGATAACTCACTGAAAATGTCAAGACGACAGTGCGCGTTTGCAATAAAAAAAGGCCAACGCCATGCTGGGAATTATTAGGAAGGGGAATTGAAAACAAATCAGCCAGTATCATAATGCCCCTGTATAAATCGGATGGTGCGGTCTCATTTGGAATACTGTATACAATTCTCATCACTGCACCTCAAAAGGATATTATAAGCATTGGAGAAAGTGCAGAAGAGGGCAACTAGAATGATTAAAAGTTTGGAACACTTTCCCTATGAAGAAAGGTTAAAACGCTTGGGGCTCTTTAGCTTGGAGAAACGTCGACTGTGGGGTGACACGATAGAGGTTTACAAGATAATGTGTGGGATGGAGAAAGTAGAGGAAGAAGTCCTTTTCTCCCTTTCTCAGGATACAAGAACTCGTGGGCATTCGATGAAATTGCTGAGCAGTCAGGTTAAAACTGATAAAAGGAAGTACTTCTTCACCCAAAGGGTGATTAACATGTGGAATTCACTGCTGGAAGCTCTTGGGGGATTGGCTACATCGGGGGGTGTGTGGCCTAATATGCAAAGGAGTTCCTGCGACAAAAAAAGGCCTGCAGCCCAACACACCAGCTTTAAGCCAGCTTTAAGAGGGGATTGGATAAAAATATGGAGTAGAGGTCCATCAGTGGCTATTAGCCACAGAGTGTGTGTGTGTGTGTGTATATATATATGTATGTGTATGTGTGTGTGTGTGTGTGTGTGTGTTTGTATGTGCGTGTGTATAAACACACACATTTATTGGCCCCTGTGTGACGCAGAGTGTTCGACTGGATGGGCCATTGGCCTGATCCAACATGGCTTCTCTTATGTTCTTCTGTGACAGAGTGTTGGAGTGGATGGGCCATTGGCCTGATCCAACAGGGCTTCTCTTCTGTTCTTCTGTGACAGAGTGTTGGAGTGGATGGGCCATTGGCCTGATCCAACAGGGCTTCTCTTATGTTCTTCTGTGACAGAGTGTTGGAGTGGATGGGCCATTGGCCTGATCCAACATGGCTTCTCTTATGTTCTTCTGTGACAGAGTGTTGGAGTGGATGGGCCATTGGCCTGATCCAACAGGGCTTCTCTTCTGTTCTTATATCTCGGGCAGAGATTCTCTGTCTTCTTGGTGCTGGGGAGGCAACAGTGGGTGGGCTTCTAGTGTTCTGGCCCCACTGGTGGACCTACTGATGGTGCCTGGTTCTTTGGCCACTGTGTGACACAGAGTGTTGGACTGGATGGGCCATTGGCCTGATCCAACAGGGCTTCTCTTCTGGTCTTATATCTCGGGCAGTGATGCTCTGTCTTCTTGGTGCTGGGGAGGCAACAGTGGGAGGGCTTCTAGTGTCCTGGTCCCACTAGTGGACCTACTGATGGCACCTGGTTCTTTGGCCACTGTGTGACACAGAGTGTTAGACAGGATGGGCCATTGGCCTGATCCAACATGGCTTCTCTTATGTTCTTATGTGACACAGAGTGTTGGACTGGATGAGCCATTGGCCTGATCCAACAGGGCTTCTCTTATGTGACACAGAGTGTAGGACAGGATGGGCCATTGGCCTGATCCAACATGGCTTCTCTTATGTTCTTATGTGACACAGAGTGTTGGACTGGAGGGGCCACTGGCCTGATCCCAACATGCCTTCTCTTGTGTTCTTATGTGACACAGAATGTTGGACTGGATGGGCCATTGGCCTGATCCAACAGGCTTCTCTTCTGGTCTTATATCTCGGGCAGTGATGCTCTGTCTTCTTGGTGCTGGTGAGGCAACAGTGGGAGGGCTTCTAGTGTCCTGGTCCCACTGGTGGACCTACTGATGGCACCTGGTTCTTTGGCCACTGTGTGACACAGAGTGTTGGACTGGATGGACCATTGGCCTGATCCAACAGGGCTTCTCTTATAGTCTTCTGTGACACAGAGTGTTGGACTGGAGGGGCCATTGGCTTCTCTTATGTTCTTATGTGACACAGAGTGTTGGACTGGAGGGGCCATTGGACTGATCCAACATGGCTTCTCTTATGTTCTTATGTGACACAGAGTGTTGGACTGGATGGGCCATTGGCCTGATCCAACAGGGCTTCTCTTCTGGTCTTATATCTCGGGCAGTGATGCTCTGTCTTCTTGGTGCTGGTGAGGCAACAGTGGGAGGGCTTCTAGTGTCCTGGTCCCACTGGTGGACCTACTGATGGCACCTGGTTCTTTGGCCACTGTGTGACACAGAGTGTTGGACTGGATGGACCATTGGCCTGATCCAACAGGGCTTCTCTTATAGTCTTCTGTGACACAGAGTGTTGGACTGGAGGGGCCATTGGCTTCTCTTATGTTCTTATGTGACACAGAGTGTTGGACTGGAGGGGCCATTGGACTGATCCAACATGGCTTCTCTTATGTTCTTATGTGACACAGAGTGTTGGACTGGATGGGCCATTGGCCTGATCCAACATGGCTTCTCTTATGTTCTTATGTGACACAGAGTGTGGGACTGGATGGTCCATTGGCCTGATCCAACATGGCTTCTCTTATGTTCTTATGTGACACAGAGTGTTGGACTGGATGGTCCATTGGCCTGATCCAACATGGCTTCTCTTATGTTCTTATGTGACACAGAGTGTTGGACTGAAGGGGCCATTGGCCTGATCCAACAGGGCTTCTCTTATGTTCTTATGTGACACAGTGTTGAACTGGATGGGCCATTGGCCTGAACCAACATGGCTTCTCTTATGTTCTTACCTTCTTTAGTCATGATACAAGTAGACAAATAGAAGAATCAAATCAAGGGACCGGTTTTGGTTACAAAACCTTCTTCAGCAAGACTTTAACTTTGCAGTTCGATGCATGGCTTCAAGCGACGCACAAGCTTGCTATTTGAAGGCCTTTCCTGTTTTTTTTCTGTCTGTCATTTGCTCCTCCTGCTATTCCCGGCTGGCCAGTATCCAAGCAGGGTAGGAGTTGCCAACCTGCATGCGGTGCCTGGGGGGTTTTCTCCAGGGACGACCTGGAGGTTGGTAACCGCATTCCCAGCCCACGGTCTGGAGGCTCAAGCTCGGTGCTATCTTGCTAGCTCTTCCCACGGCAGCTGCGATATAAGACTTGGGCGTAGTGCAAAACAGAAGTAAATCTCATCCCAGAAAGGAGATGAAAGTTAATCTAGCAGAAGCTGCTGTTGAAAACTTAACGGCCCTGGAGCGACATCATGGAAGCGAAGAGGTGAGGCCAGGAGGGACCCTCGATTTCAGGCTCTCCGTGACATCTCTCTCCTTTCCCTTCCCGAAAGAAACCTCCTTCGATCTGCTCTACCACTCTGTGTTGGGCTGCAGGCCTTTTTTTGTCGCAGGAACTCCTTTGCATATTAGGCCACACACCCCCCCCCCCCCCCGATGTAGCCAATGCCCCAAGAGCTTCCAGTAGGCCCTGTACGAAGAGCCCTGCAAGCTCCAGGAGGATTGGCTTTGTGAGGGGGTGGGGCTTAACATGCAAAGGAGTTCCTGCTACAAAAAAAGCCCTAGCTGGAGGACCCCGGGAAAAGGCCGGATAAAGATGAGCGTCCCTGAGTAACCACCAGCCTCCCATTGTCGGCTTCTAAGCTAGCTGGAGTTCTCTTTTCAGCAATGGAGAATAACTCTGTCCTCAACAGTGACATGGCTGCACAATTGCATTTGATTCCCCCTTCCTTATCTGGCCTTCTTTCCCTCTTTGAAGCTCTCTCCAGCCCTGGCAAATGCCTCTATTATCGCTCACATTAGCTTGTTCTGGAGGAGGACGGAGTCTTCTTCAAGGGGCTTAGAAGGATGCCTCCCTGGGGTGAATGACAAAGATGCCATGCTCTCCCCTCCCTTCGTAATATGAGTCTGCGGCTCCATTTGTTCCTAGAGCAAGGAAGTCATTTGACAGCTGATGAGCTCCGATGAGCTATGGAAAGCAGACCCGCAGGCCAAATTTCAGCAGTCAGGGGAGCTGCAGGTCTCCCTTTGGTGTAGTGGCCAGTTTGGTGTAGTGGTGAAGTGCGTGGACTCTTATCTGGGAGAACTGGGTTTGATTCCCCACTCCTCCACTTGCAGCTGCTGGAATGGCCTTGGGTCAGCCAGAGCTCTCTTATCTGGAGAAGCGGGTTTGATTCCCCACTTCTCCACTTGCACCTGCTGGAATGGCCTTGGGTCAGCCAGAGGTCTCTTATCTGGGAGAACCCGGCTTGATTCCCCACTCCTCCACTTGCAGCTGCTGGAATGGCCTTGAGTCAGCCAGAGCTCTCTTATCTGGGAGAACCGGGCTTGATTCCCCCCTCCTCCACTTGCAGCTGCTGGCATGGCCTTGAGTCAGCCAGAGCTCTCTTATCTGGGAGAACTGGGCTTGATTCCCCCCTTCTCCACTTGCAGCTGCTGGAATGGCCTTGAGTCAGCCAGAGCTCTCTTATCTGGGAGAACCGGACTTGATTCCCCCCTCCTCCACTTGCAGCTGCTAGAATGGCCTTGAGTCAGCCAGAGCTCTCTTATCTGGGAGAACCGGGCTTGATTCCCCCTTCCTCCACTTGCAGCTGCTGGAATGGCCTTGGGTCAGCCAGAGCTCGCTTATCTGGGAGAACCAGGTTTGATTCCCCACTCCTCCACTTGCACCTGCTGGGATGGCCTTGGGTCAGCCATAGCTCTCTTATCTGGGAGAACCGGGTTTGATTCCCCACTCCTCCACTTGCACCTGCTGGATGGTGTTGGGTCAGCCAGAGCTCTGGAAGACGTTGTCCTTGAAAGGGCAGCTGCTGTGAGAGACCTCTCAGCCCCACCCACCTCGCATGATGTCTGTTGTGGGGGGAGAAGACATAGGAGATTGTAAGCCGCTCTGAGTCTCTGATTCAGGGAGAAGGGTGGGATATAAATCTTCAATTCTTCTTATCCGGGAGAGATGAGTTTGATTCCCCACTCCTCCACTTGCAGCTGCTGGAACAGCTTTGGGTCAGCCATAGCTCTCTTATCTGGGAGAACCGGGTTTGGTTCCCCACTCCTCCACTTGCAGCTGCTGGAATGGCCTTGGGTCAGCCAGAGCACTCTTATCTGGGAGAACTGGGTTTTATTCCCCACTCCTCCACTTGCAGCTGCTGGAATGGCCTTGGATCAGCCAGAGCTCTCTTATCTGGGAGAGCCGGGTATGATTCCCCACTCCTCCACTTGCACCTGCTGGAATGGCCTTGGGTCAGCCATATCTCTCTTATCTGGGAGAACCGGGTTTGGTTCCCCACTCCTGCACTTGCACCTGCTGGAATGGCCTTGGATCAGCCAGAGCTCTCTTATCTGGGAGAACCGGGTTTTATTCCCCACTCCTGCACTTGCACCTGCTGGAATGGCCTTGGATCAGCCAGAGCTCTCTTATCTGGGAGAGCCGGGTTTGATTCCCCACTCCTCCACTTGCTGCTGCTGGAATGGCCTTGGGTCAGCCAGAGCTCTCTTATCTGGGAGAACCAGGCTGGATTCCCCCTCCTCCACTTGCAGCTGCTGGAATGGCCTTGGGTCAGCCAGAGCTCTCTTATCTGGGAGAACCGGGCTTGATTCCCCCTCCTCCACTTGCAGCTGCTGGAATGGCCTTGGGTCAGCCAGAGCTCTCTTATCTGGGAGAACCAGGCTGGATTCCCCCTCCTCCACTTGCAGCTGCTGGAATGGCCTTGGGTCAGCCAGAGCTCTCTTATCTGGGAGAACCAGGCTGGATTCCCCCTCCTCCACTTGCAGCTGCTGGAATGGCCTTGGGTCAGCCAGAGCTCTCTTATCTGGGAGAACCGGGCTTGATTCCCCCTCCTCCACTTGCAGCTGCTGGAATGGCCTTGGGTCAGCCAGAGCTCTCTTATCTGGGACAACCGGGCTTGATTCCCCCTCCTCCACTTGCAGCTGCTGGAATGGCCTTGGGTCAGCCAGAGCTCTCTTATCTGGGAGAACCGGGCTTGATTCCCCGTCCTCCACTTGCAGCTGCTGGAATGGCCTTGGGTCAGCCAGAGCTCTCTTATCTGGGAGAACCGGGCTTGATTCCCCCTCCTCCACTTGCAGCTGCTGGAATGGCCTTGGGTCAGCCAGAGCTCTCTTATCTGGGAGAACCGGGTTGGATTCCCCACTCCTCCACTTGCAGCTGCTGGAATGGCCTTGGGTCAGCCAGAGCTCTCTTATCTGTGAGAACCAGGCTGGATTCCCCACTCCTCCACTTGCAGCTGCTGTAATGGCCTTGGGTCAGCCAGAACTCTCTTATCTGGTAGAACCGGGTTTGATTCCCCGCTCCTCCACTTGCAGCTGCTGGAATGGCCTTGGGTCAGCCATAGCTCTGGCAGTGGTTGTCCTTGAAAGGGCAGCTTCTGGGAGAGCTCTCTCAGCCCCACCTGCCTCACTGGGTGCCTGTTGTGTGGGGAAGAAGATAAGGGAGATTGTAAGCTGCTCTGAGACTCTGATTCATAGTGAAGGGCTGGGGTATAAAACTGCAATTCTTCTACTTCTTCTTTTTGGTTGGCTGTGGGTTGGGGAAGGGCTCTTGCCGGTCTGGGCTGGCGACAGCGGAAGCCGAAATGTCATTTTGCTCCCGGGCTTGACAAAATAGCGGGTGATCTTGGGGAATTCCAGCCTGGGACCAGCTGAGTCGCCTGACAGCCATTCCGCCGAGCAGCGGCAGAGCGTTATGTAAGTGTGCATGTTGTTCTCTTCCGCCTGCCACGTTTGGCGTTGCCGAACATCTGGCCCGCAATACCTTCGGGCTTGGAGGGGTGGCGATCTGACCGAGCCAATTAAATCACCGCCGAGCGCCGTGACATTTAGCAGTGGACAAATGTTTCGAAGACGCCCCAGATTAGCCGAGGTTCCTTGTGAGTTCTCCTGGCGGAGGTCCCGCGGATGTTTCGCATTGGGGGCACGAGGCCTTGAACCCGTGGGGCCCAGGCGCAGCCGGCTGTCTAAGGCTTATCAGGGGAGAGAAACGCGGGGGGTATAAAAACTTGCTCTTTTAATAGGCATGCTTGCGTCATGAAGGGCCGTGAAGCCCTGCGTCTGGACGTGCTATCGAGTTGCAACCAAGTTAGGGGAACCGCCCTGAGCCATTTCATGGGAAGGGCGGGATGCAAGTCATAGAATAAATAAATAAATAAATAAACCCCAATAAGGGGCTTGCGAAATAAGTGAGAATAGGAGGTGGTTTGCTATTGCCTTCCGCTGCAGAGTCTTTCTTGGTGGTCTCTCCTCCAAGTACTCACCCTGCTTAGCTTTTAACGTATAGCGAACCCAGCAAGGGGCTTTCAAGGCAAGTGAGAAGCAGAGGTGGTTGGCCCTGGCCTCCCTCTGCGGAGCCTTCCTTGGTGGTCTCCCCTCCAAGGGTGGACCCCGCTTAGCTTCCAATTTATACTGAGCCCCACGGCTTTTTGGGCAGAAAAAGTCCAGCAAGAACTCGTTCGCATATTAGGCCACACCCCCTGACATCACCATTGTTTCACACGGGGCTTTTGTGTAGAAAACAACGAGCAGGCACTCATATGCATATTAGGCCACACCCCCTGACATCACCATTGTTTTACACAGGGCTTTTTGTTGGGAAAAAACCAGCAGGAACTCATATGCATATTAGGCCACACCCCTGACATCACCATGGTTTCACACAGGGCTTTTTGTGTAGAAAAAGGTCCAGCAAGAACTCATTTGCATATTAGGCCATACCCCCTGACATCACCATTGTTTCACACAGGGCTTTTTGTAGGGAAAAAACCAGCAAGAGCTCATTTGCATATTAGGCCACACCCCCGACATCGGCATTGTTTCACACGGAGCTTTTTTGTGGAAAAAACCAAGCAGGCACTTATATGCATATTAGGCCACACCCCCTGATACCACCATTGTTTCACACAGGGCTTTTTTGTAGATAAAACCAAGCAGGCACTCATATGCATATTAGGCCACACCCCCTGATACCGCCATTGTTTCACACAGGGCTTTTTTGTAGATAAAACCAAGCAGGCACTTATATGCATATTAGGCCACACCCCCTGACATCACCATTGTTTCACACAGGGCTTTTTTGTAGAAAAAGCCCAGCAGGAACTCATTTACACATCAGGCCATACCCCCTAACATCACCATTGTTTCACACAGAGCTTTTGTAGAAAAAGCCCAGCAGGAACTCATTTACCTATTAGGCCACACCCCCTGACACCAAGCCGGCCGGAATTGCGTTCTTGTGCATTTCTGCTAAAAAGAACCCTGGTGCCCCCAGCAAGGGGCTTTCAAGACAAATGAGGAGCAGAGATGGTTTGCTCTGGCCTTCCTCTGCAGAGCCCTCCTTGGTGATCTCCTATCCAAGTGCTGACTGCAAGCCAAGTGAGTAGCAGAGGTGGTTGGCCATGACCTGCCTCTGCAGAGTCTTCCTTGGTGGTCTCCCGTTCAAGTACTGACCTTACTTGGTTTCTGAGAGCTGACAAGATCTCCAGGCTGCCTTCCCTTTTCCCATTAAGCCCTAGTCAAGACCAGCCCTATGAAAGCACATGAACACACGTAAATGGGTCCAGAGGACGGCGACGAAGGTGGTGAGGGGTCTGGAGACCGAGTCCTATGAAGAAAGGTTGAAGGAGCTGGGGAAGTTTAGCCTGGAGAGGAGGCGGCTGAGAGGTGATAGGATCACCATCTTCGAGGACTTGAAGGGCTGTCCTATAGGGGATGGTGTGGAATTGTTTTCTGTGGCCTCAGAACCAGAAGGTAGGACCGGAACCAAGGGGTTGAAATTATAGCAGAAGAGGTCGTGATACAACATTAGGAAGAACTTCCTGACCGTTAGAGCGGTTCCTCAGTGGAACAGGCTTTCTCGGGAGGTGGTGGGCTCTCCTTCCTTGGAGGTTTTGAAACAGAGGCTAGATGGCCATCTGACAGCAGTGAAGATCCTGTGAATTGAGGGGGAGGTGTTTGTGAGTTTCCTGCATTGTGCAGGGGGTTGGACTAGAGGACCCTGGAGGTTCCTTCCAACTCCATGATTCTATGAAACAGTCCATTGGTCCACCAAAGTCAGTCTTGTCTGAGTGGCAGACACTCCGCAGGGTCCCAGGCAGCGAAAGGTCTTTCACACAACCTACTGCCTGAGCCTTTTTTTAGGAGGAGATGCGGGGGATTGAACCTGGGGCCTCCTGCATGACAAGCAGAACCTCTGCCACTGAGCCGCGGCCATTCCCCATTGAATATGCAGGAGAAAAAGGATACGAGCAAAGGAAAAGGAAAGGAAAGGTCCCCTGTGCAAGCACCAGCCGTTTCCGATTCTGGGGTGATGTTGCTTTCACAATGTTTTCACGGCAGACTTTTTACGGGGTGGCTTGCCATGGCCTTTCCCAGTCATCTACACTTCACCCCCAGCAATCTGGGTGCTCATTTTACCGACCTCAGAAAGATGGAAGGCTGAGTCAACCTGGAGCCGGCTACCTGAACCCAGCTTCCGCCGGGATCAAACTCAGGTTGTGACCAGAGCTTAGGACTTCAGGACCGCAGCTTTAACACTCTGTGCCATGAGTCTCTTTATCTGATGGAAAAGGAAAGGAAAGGTCCCCTGTGCAAGCACCAGTCGTATCCGACTCTGGGGTGACGTTGCTTTCACCGCAGACTTTTTACGGGGTGGTTTGCCCTTGCCTTCCCCAGTCCTCTACGCTTTCCCCCCAGCAAGCTGGGTCCTCATTTGACCGACTTTGGAAGAATGGAAGGCTGAGTCAACCTCGAGCCGGCGACCTGAAAACTCAGCTTCCGCCGGGGATCGAACTCAGGTCGTGAGCAGAGCTTAGGACTGGAGTACTGCAGCTTTTAACACTCCGCACCACGGGGCTCATAGGGGCGAAGCGGTGGGTTAAATGGATTAGGGTCTTTTGTGGGATTGTGGTGTGTGTGTGTGGGGGGGAAGAATATAAAGTAGCACATTTTCCGTGGGGGGTGGGGGAGGCTGCAAAAACGGCACATCTCTCAGAGGGGCCGGTGACCTTAAACCTCTCTGCGCCGTCTGTATGCTTGGATTGTTACCCCTGAGGAGAAACGGGCTATTTTAAATATGTATTTTCTTATAGCGCAGGATACAAGAATTGAAAGGAGGGCTGCGAGACACCGCCCCTCCCCCCTGGAGGCCCCAGGGCTGTGTCACAGCGCATAAGTCTTCCAGGAAACAGGGGTTGTACCTACAAAGCAAGACTAAAAATAGGCGAGGCGGTCTGTTGCTTTTCATTATTTTAACACGAGAGGAGCGCCGAAAAGAGGCCATGACTTATCTGCACAGGGATGTGAATGTGTGTGTGTGTGGGCGCTTGTGTGCGTCTTCCTCTCCCGCGTGCGCACGCACATAGCGCATGTGGTCCAGAGGCGCACAGCAGCCGTCTGCTCTCTCCTCACTCCTTGTTGGTTTCTGTTACAGGATCCTGCACCCAGGTCAGAATTGGTAGTACTCGAGAGAGGCAGTGTCTTTCCAGGGTCTCAGGCAGGGTCTCAGGCAGAAGTCCTTCCAATTATCCTGAAATGGAGATGCTGGGGATTGAACCTGGGACCTTCTGTGTGCCAACAGTGGACACTCTACTAGTGAGCCACAATGCCTTCCCAAACACACAAAAAGTTGCCTTATACCAGGGGTAGCTGGACTGTGGCTCTTCCGCACATATTGCGCCCATGTTGCGAGGCTCGTGAAGCCCCCGCGGCCATGTTGGCCAGCTTTGAGAACGCATTTAAAGTTAAAGTTGCTTGCTATTCACCTCTCTCTCCCTCCTCCCTCTCCCCAACCACCCACTCACCTACCTACCTACCAGTTTGGTGAGAGGAGAGCCAGTTTGGTACAGTGGTTAAGTGTGCGAATTCTTATCTGGGAGAACCGGGTTTGATTCCCCACTCCTCCACTTGCACCTGCTGGAATGGCCTTGGGTCAGCCATAGTTCTGGCAGAGGTTGTCCTTGAAAGGGCAGCTGCTGTGAGAGCCTTTTCCAGCCCCACCCACCTCACAGGGTGTCTGTTGTGGGGGAGGAAGGGAAAGGAAATTGTAGGCCTCTCTGAGACTCTGTCCTTGAAAGGGCAGCTGCTGTGAGAGCCCTCTCCAGCCCCACCCACCTCACAGGGTGTCTGTTGTGGGGGAGGAAGGGAAAGGAAATTGTAGGCCTCTCTGAGACTCTGTCCTTGAAAGGGCAGCTGCTGTGAGAGCCCTCTCCAGCCCCACCCACCTCACAGGGTGTCTGTTGTGGGGAGGAAGGGAAAGGAGATTGTGGGCCGCTCTGAGACTCTGTCCTTGAAAGGGCAGCTGCTGTGAGAGCCCTCTCCAGCCCCACCCGCCTCACAGGGTGTCTGTTGTGGGGGAGGAAGGGAAAGGAGATTGTAGGCCGCTCTGAGACTCTGTCCTTGAAAGAGCAGCTGCTGTGAGAGCCCTCTCCAGCCCCACCCACCTCACAGGGTGTCTGTTGTGGGGGAGGAAGGGAAAGGAGATTGTAGGCCGCTCTGAGACTCTGTCCTTGAAAGGGCAGCTGCTGGGAGAGCCCTCTCCAGCCCCACCCACCTCACAGGGTGTCTGTTGTGGGGGAGGAAGGGAAATGAGATTGTGAGCTGCTCTGAGACTCTGTCCTTGAAAGGGCAGCTGCTGTGAGAGCCCTCTCCAGCCCCACCCACCTCACGGGGTGTCTGTTGTGGGGGAGGAAGGGAAAGGAGATTGTAGGCCCCTCTGAGACTCTGTCCTTGAAAGGGCAGCCGCTGGGAGAGCCCTCTCCAGCCCCACCCACCTCACAGGGTGTCTGTTGTGGGGAAGGAAGGGAAAGGAGATTGTAGGCCCCTCTGAGACTCAGTCCTTGAAAAGGCAGCAGCTGTGAGAGCCCTCTCAGCCCCACCCACCTCACAGGGTGTCTGTTGTGGGGAAGGAAGGGAAAGGAGATTGTTAGCCGCTCTGAGAGGGCGGGATATAAATTCAACATCGTCTTCTTCTTTTTCTACCTACCTTTCTTCCTTCCTTTCTTCCTGCTTCCAAACATCTGATGTTCGTGTCTTGCGGCGCTCAGACATCTGACCCTTATTCTGTGTGGCTCTTATGTTAAGAAAGTTTGGCCACCCCTGCCTTATTCTGATCCACCAAGGTCAGTATGGTTTGGCTTATTATGGTTGATTATATTTAATTATTATTAAATTTATTCCATTAAGTTTATTTATTCAATTAAGTTTTTAAAATTAAATTCCATCTGAGCATTTCCCACTCGGATTGGCAGCAGCTCTCCAGGGTCTTCCCCATCACCTCCTGCCTGGGCCTTTCTAACTGGAGATGCCGGGGATTAAACCTGGGACCTTCTGCATGCGGAGCAGAAGCTCTGCCACTGAGCCACAGCCGCACTTCATGGCTCTCCAGGGTCTCAGGCGGAGGTCTTTCCCATCACCTCCTGCCTGGTCCTGTAACTGGAGATGCCGGGGACTGAACCTGGAACCTTCTGCATGCCAAGCAGATGCTCTGCCACTGAGCCACAGCCCCACTTCATGACTCTCCAGGGTCTCAGGCTGAGGTCTTCCCCATCACCTCCTGCCTGGTCCTTTCTAACTGGAGATGCTGGGGATTGAACCTGGGACCTTCTGCATGCCAAGCAGATGCTCAGCCACTGAGCTACAGCCAAGTGCAAAGTAATGCACATTGGGGCCAAGAATCCCAGCTACAAATACAAGTTGATGGGGTGTGAACTGGCAGAGACTGACCAAGAGAGAGATCTTGGGGTCGTGGTAGATAATTCACTGAAAATGTCAAGGCAGTGTGCGTTTGCAATAAAAAAGGCCAACGCCATGCTGGGAATTATTAGGAAGGGAATTGAAAACAAATCAGCCATTATCATAATGCCCCTGTATAAATCGATGGTGCGGTCTCATTTGGAGTACTGTGTGCAGTTCTGGTCGCCGCACCTCAAAAAGGATATTATAGCATTGGAGAAAGTTCAGAAAAGGGCAACTAGAATGATTAAAGGGCTGGAACACCTTCCCTATGAAGAAAGGTTGAAACGCTTAGGGCTCTTTAGCTTGGAGAAACGTCGACTGAGGGGTGACATGATAGAGGTTTACAAGATAATGCATGGGATGGAGAAAGTAGAGAAAGAAGTACTTTTCTCCCTTTCTCACAATACGAGAACTCGTGGGCATTCGATGAAATTGCTGAGCAGACAGGTTAAAACGGATAAAAGGAAGTACTTCTTCACCCAAAGGGTGATTAACATGTGGAATTCACTGCCACAGGAGATGGTGGCGGCCACAAGCATGGCCACCTTCAAGAGGGGGTTAGATAAAAATATGGAGCAGAGGTCCATCAGTGGCTATTAGCCACAGTGTGTATGTGTGTGTGTGTGTATATATATATATATATATATATATATTATATATATATATATATATATATATATATATATATATATATATATATATATATATATTTGGCCGCTGTGTGACACAGAATGTTGGACTGGATGGGCCATTGGCCTGATCTAACATGGCTTCTCTTATGTTCTTATGTTCACTTCATGGCTCTCCAGGGTCTCAGGCTGAGGTCTTCCCCATCACCTCCTGCCTGGTCCTTTCTAACTGGAGATGCCGGGGGTTGAACCTGGGACCTTCTGCATGCGGAGCAGATGCTCAGCCACTGAGCTACAGCTTCGCTTCATGGCTCTCTGGGGTCTCAGGTCAAGGACTTCCCCATCACCTCCTGCCTGGTCCTTTCTAACTGGAGATGCCGGGGGTTGAACCTGGGACCTTCTGCATGCCAAGCAGAGGCTCTGCCTCTGAACCACAATGCCTTTCCAAACAGACAAGAAGCTGCCTTGAACCAAATCAGACCATCAATCCATCAAAGTCAACATCATCTGCTCAGACTGGCAGCGGCTCTCCAGGGTCTCAGGCAGAAAAGGGTTTTCCCCATCACCTCCTGCCTTGTCCTTTTTAACTGGAGCTGCCGGGGATTGAACCTGGGACCTTCTGCTTGTCAAGAAGATGCTCAACTACTGAGCTATAGCCCCACTTCATGGCTCTTCAGGGTCTCGGGTCAAGGTCTTCCCCATCACCTCCGGCCTGGCCCTTTCTAACTGGAGATGCCGGGGGTTGAACCTGGGACCTTCTGCATGCCAAGCAGATGCTCAACTACTGAGCTATAGCCCCACTTCATGGCTCTTCAGGGTCTCGGGTCAAGGTCTTCCCATCACCTCCGGCCTGGTCCTTTCTAACTGGAGATGCGGGGGTTGAACCTGGGACCTTCTGCATGCCAAGAAGATGCTCTGCCACTGAGACGCAGCCTTCCCAAACCGGAACTTCCTGCATGCCAAGCCAACATTCTCTCAGTGAGCCACAACAGCCTTGCCAGTTTGGTATAGTGATTAAGAGCATAGACTCAAATATGGGAGAACTGGGTTTGACTCCTCACTCCTCCTCTACATGCCGCTGCTGGGCGACTTTGGACCAGTCCAAGTTCTCTCAGAGCTGATCTCTCATGAGCAGTTCTCAAAGGAGCTCTCTCAGCCCCTCCTACCTCACCAGATGTCTGTCGTGAGGAGGGGAAGAGAAAGGAGATTGTAAGATGCTCTGAGACTCCGAGCGAAGGGCGGGATGTTAATCCAATCTCTTCTTCTCTTCTTCTCGCTTTTCTGTTTTCCCCTCCATGCATTTGTTTTGACCAGTATTTCTGCTCTGCCTTCCTTTTGATATGATAGAGAGGAAGCTTGTAAAGGTGGGGAGGAACGTGGCTTGATCACAGAATCTGTTCTGATCAAATTTGACAGCCCTTCTTAGACAATTCTTAGTGGAGGTCCTGGCAGAAACTAATAGAAGTGGAGGTCTCTCTCCACAGGGATGTAGTCTGTGCTGGTATCCTGTTTTTATTTATGAAGTGATGGTACCGCTTAACTCTGCCCTGGTAAGACCTAAATTGTTCAGGGTGGTGAGAACCGGAGAGGATTGTGAGGAACTCCAAAGGGATCTGTTAAGGCTGGGTGAGTGGGCGTCGATGGGGCAGATGAGGTTCAGTGTGGCCAAGTGCAAAATAATAATAAGAAGAAGATATTGGATTTATATCCCGCCCCCACTCCGAAGAGTCTCAGAGTGGCTCACAATCTCCTTTACCTTCCTCCCCACAACAGACACCCTGTGAGGTAGATGAGGATATTGGATTTATATCCCGCCTGCCACTCCAAAGAGTCTCGGTGGGGCTCACAATCTCCTTTACCTTTCTCCCCCACAACAAACACCCTGTGAGGTGGGTGGGGCTGAGAGGGCTCTCACAGCAGCTGCCCTTTCAAGGACAATTCCTGTGAGAGCTATGGCTGACCCAAGGCCATTCCAGCAGGTGCAAGTGGAGGAGTGGGGAATCAAACCGGTTCTCCCAGATAAGAGTCCACACATTAACCACTACACCAAACTGGCTCTCAATCCCAGCTACAAATCCAAGTTGATGGGGTGTGAACTGGCAGAGACTGACCAAGAGAGAGATCTTGGGGTTGTGGTAGATAACTCACTGAAAATGTCAAGACAGTGTGCGATTGCAATAAAAAAGGCCAACGCCATGCTGGGAATTATTAGGAAGGGAATGGAAAACAAATCAGCCAGTATCATAACGCCCCTGTATAAATCGATGGTGCGGTCTCATTTGGAGTACTGTGTGCAGTTCTGGTCGCCACACCTCAAAAAGGATATTATAGCATTGGAAAAAGTCCAGAAAAGGGCAACTAGAATGATTAAAGGGTTGGAACACTTTCCCTATGAAGAAAGGTTGAAACGCTTGGGACTCTTTAGCTTGGAGAAACGTCGACTGCGGGGTGACATGATAGAGGTTTACAAGATAATGCATGGGATGGAGAAAGCAGAGAAAGAAGTACTTTTCTCCCTTTCTCACAATACAAGAAATCGTGGGCATTCAATGAAATTGCTGAGCAGTTGGGTTAAAACGGATAAAAGGAAGTACTTCTTCACCCAAAGGGTGATTAACATGTGGAATTCACTGCCACAGGAGGTGGTGGCAGCTACAACCATAGACAGCTTCAAGAGGGGGTTAGATAAAAATATGGAGCAGAGGTCCATCAGTGGCTATTAGCCACAGTGTATGTGTATATATATAATTTTTTTGGCCACTGTATGACACAGAGCGTTGGACTGGATGGGCCATTGGCCTGATCCAACATGGCTTCTCTTATGACCTCCCTGGAGTATTGTGTTCAGTTTTGGGCACCACATTTTAAGAAGGATGTAGACAATCTGGAACGGGTCCAGAGGAGGGCGACGAAGATGGTGAGGGGTCTGGAGACCAAGTCCTATGAAGAAAGGTTGAAGGAACTGGGCATGTTTAGCCTGGAGAGTAGGCGACTGAGAGGTGGTATGATCACCATCTTCAAGTACTTGGAAGGGCTGTCCTATAGAAGATGGTGTGGAATTGTTTTCTGTGGCCCCAGAAGGTAGGACCAGAACCGATGGGTTGAAATTACATCAAAAGAGTTTCCGGCTCAACATTAAAAGAACTTCCTGACTCATGGGAGTTGTAGGCAAAAAACATCTGGGGAGCTACCGTTGGCCACCCCTGACATATGAAGGCCATTAGGAGGTCCACTAGTGGGGCCATGAAAGGAACAGCGGAGACAGGGGCTGTGTGACTCAGGTTCAATATCTCTCTTATCTACTACTTATCTACTCAGCCTGACAGCAGCTCTCCAGGGATTCCGGCAGAGAAAGGTCTTTCCCATCACCTTCTGTCTCCGCTGTCCCTTTCATGGATTAATTCCAGTCTGGGTGGTCTGGGGCAAGTGATGCTCTGTATTCTTGGCTGCCTTCTTCTGAATCAGACTTTTGGTCCATCAATAACTCTCTTATCTACTCAGCCTGACAGCAGCTCTCCAGGGATTCCTGCAGAGAAAGGTCTTTCCCATCACCTTCTGCCTGGTCCTTTAAACTGTAGATGCTGGGGACTGAACCTGTGACCTTCTGTACTCGATGTAGAGACTCTTCCCTGAGTCACACAGACCCTGTCGCCGCTGTTCCTTTCATGGATTAATTCCAGTCAAGGTGGTCTAGGGCAAGTGATGCTCTGTATTCTTGGTGCTTGGGAGGGGCACAGTGGGAGGGCTTCTAGTGTCCTGGCCCCACTGGTGGACCTCCTGCTGGCACCTGGGTTTTTGGCCACTGTGTGACAGAGCATTGGACTGGATGGGCCACTGGCCTGATCCAACAGGGCTTCTCTTATGTTCTTCTGTGACACAGAGTGTTGGACTGGATGGGCCACTGGCCTGATCCAACAGGGCTTTCTTGTCTTATGTTCTTCTGTGACACAGAGTGTTGGACTGGAGGGGCCATTGGCCTGATCCAACAGGGCTTCTCTTATGTTTCTTCTGTGACACAGAGTGTTAGACTGATGGGCCACTGGCCTGATCCAACAGGGCTTCTCTTATGTTGTTATGTGACACAGAGTGTTGGACTGGATGGGCCACTGGCCTGATCCAACAGGGCTTCTCTTATGTTCTTCTGTTACACAGAGTGTTGGACTGGAGGGGCCATTGGCCTGATTCAACATGGCTTCTCTTATGTTCTTCTGTGACACAGAGTGTTGGACTGGATGGGCCATTGGCCTGATCCAACATGGCTTCTCTTAGGTTCTTATGTCTGGGGCAGTGATGCTCTATATTCTTGGTTCTTGGGGGGGCAGTGGGAGGGCTTCTAGTGTCCTGGCCCCACTGATGGACCTCCTGATGGTGCCTGGATTTTTTGGTCACTGTTTGACACAGAGTGTTGGACTGGAGGTGCCATTGGCCTGATCCAACATGTGGCTTCTCTTACGTTCTTATGTCTGGAGCAGTGATGCTCTGTATTCTTGGTGCTTGGGTGGGGGGGGAACAGTGGGAGGGCTTCTAGTGTCCTGGCCCCACTGATGGACCTCCTGATGGGGCCTGGGTTTTTTGGCCACTGTGTGACACAGAGCGTTGGACTGGATGGGCCATTGCCTGATCCAACATGGCTTCTTAGGGTTTGTAGAATCTTTCGGGATCAAGTGCCATGTTCTACTGGAGAAAGTTTTCCTTCCAGACGTTTCGTTCTCAGCTGCGGAGAACATCCTCAGTGGCGTTGCAGCCGGAGCAGGCGCTCTGACCTTCTTGGCTGCTGTGCATTGAGTGAGGCTAGGGCTGCTGGACACCCCCTCCAGCCTAGAAATAGCAGCTCTCCAGCAGCCCTGGCCCCACTCAACGCACAGCAGCCAAGAAGGTCAGAGCGCCTGCTCCGGCTGCAACGCCACTGAGGATGTTCTATGCAGCTGAGAACGAAACGTCTGGAAGAAAAACTTTCTCCAGTAGAACATGGCACTTGATCCCGAAAGATTCTACAAACCTTAATGATGTTACCAGCCGTGAAAACCTGAAATCTTTGACAACATGGCTTCTCTTAGGTTCTTATGTTCTTCAATGTGATGATGTCCCCAAGCCACCTAGCCCAGCACGTTTGGTTGCATGACGGCACCAGTGAGGGTCAGCGAAGGCAGTTTGCAGGAAGAGCAAGTGAGGGCAGAGTGAATGAAAGGCAAGCCCATTTGCAAAGAGTGACAAAAGGCCACTAAGGGGGGAAAGAAGGAAGGAATTTTTTTTTTTTTGCCTCTGCCGTTTGTGTCGTTTTGACTCAATCTTCTTCCGGCTTCTATGCTCTGAAAGTGCGTCAAGGCTGAAAACGGTGATGTTGTTTTTCTGTCTCTAACGCTCAACCCTCCAGATGCTTGAAACCACCAGCTGTTCTCATACACGGTGACTAATCGACGGAGGGAAGTATGAATAGTTGACGCTCTCCAACGTATTGTTCAGCCGTCAGTTTTCTTCATGGTTGCTGACGAGGAGAGAAAAGGCTGCCCAGCCCCTCACCCCCTTTTGAACAGGAAGGAGAACAAATCAGGTCCCTCGATGGATAATTTAATCCCCGATTAAATTTGACCCACTTCTCCTGGCGTGCCGGTTTGCACATCGCCACAGGTACTTAGAATCGGGATGTCTCTCATCGGTTGGGGTTTATGCTCCAGATACTGGAGTGACCCAGTGCGATTCTGAGGACTCGAAGAAAGTTGAAAATGAAAGGGAGGGCATTGCTGCAGTGCCAGGGGACATGTTTTAAAATGAACTTGAGTTCTTTCAGGATGCCTTCCTTCTTCTATAGGCACAGGTTGGGGCCACCAACTGCAGGTGATTAGTCCCTGATGCTAATCATAGAATCACAGAATCATAGAGTTGGAAGGGACCTCTGGGGTCATCTAGTCCAACCCCCTGCACAATGCAGGAAACTCACAAACACCTCCCCCTCAATTCACAGGATCCTCATTGCTGTCAGATGGCCATCTAGCCATTTGTTGAAAAACCTTCAAGGAAGGAGAGCCCACCACCTCCCGAAGAATCATAGAGTTGGAAGGGACCTCCGGGGTCATCTAATCCAACCCCCTGCACAATGCAGGAAACTCTCAAACACCTCCCCCTAAATTCACAGGATCCTCATTGCTGTCAGATGGCCATCTAGCCTCTGTTGAAAAACCTCCACGGAAGGAGGGCCCACCAGCTCCCGAGGAGGCCTGTTCCACTGAGGAATTGCTCTAACGGTCAGGAAGTTCTTCCTAATGTTGAGCCGGAAACTCTTTTGATTTAATTTCAACCCATTGGTTCTGGTCCTACCTCTCGGGGCCACAGAAAACAATTCCACACCCTCCTCTATAGGACAGCCGTTCAAGTCCTTGAAGATGGTGATCCTATCACCTCTCAGCCGCCTCCTCTCCAGGTAAACATGCCCAGTTTCTTCAACCTTTCCTCATAGGACTTGGTCTCCAGACCCCTCACCATCTTCGTCGCCCTCCTCTGGACCCGCTCCAGCTTGTCTAGATCCTGCTTAAAATGTGGTGCCCAAACTGAACACAATCCTCCAGGGGAGGTAATGAAAGGCTGGTGCTCTTCGTGCAGGGTCTGCTGTAAGCTCCAGGAGGATTGGCTACATCAAGGGGTCTGGTCTAATATGCAAAGGAGTTCCTGCTATTAAAAGAGCCCTGGCCCTGAGGGTCAGTTTTGATTACTGAAACCCTGGAGTGTGGCTGGGCCATTCCATGAGGGAGTTCCCAAAGAGCTTTGGTTGTTTCACCTTTTGCCATAAACCCAAGGGTGAGGCAACAGCTAGCTAAGTTTTGTAATTTTCTTTTGCACGGTGCCGGGGTTTCCCTGCCTGTTCGATAAAATTTCCTTTACACTTTTGTTAAACTTTAAACTGTCTCTGCCTTCCCATTGTGGCCGCCTAACAATCACCAAGAATAAAGAGCATCACTGCCCCAGACATGAGAACATAAGAGAAGCCATGTTGGATCAGGCCAATGGCCCATCCAGTCCAACACTCTGTGTCACATAAGAACATAAGAGAAGCCCTGTTGGATCAGGCCAATGGCCCATCCAATCCAACACTCTGTGTCACATAAGAACATAAGAGAAGCCCTGTTGGATCAGGCCAATGGCCCATCCAGTCCAACACTCTGTGTCACATAAGAACATAAGAGAAGCCATGTTGGATCAGGCCAATGGCCCATCCAGTCCAACACTCTGTGTCACATAAGAACATAAGAGAAGCCCTGTTGGATCAGGCCAATGGCCCATCCAATCCAACACTCTGTGTCACATAAGAACATAAGAGAAGCCCTGTTGGATCAGGCCAATGGCCCATCAGTCCAACACTCTGTGTCACATAAGAACATAAGAGAAGCCATGTTGGATCAGGCCAGTGGCCCATCCAGTCCAACACTCTGTGTCACACAGTGGCCAAAAAAACCCAGGTGCCCTCAGAAGGTCCACCAGTGGGGCCAGAACATTAGAAGCCCTCCCACTGTGCCCCCCAAGCACCAAGAATGCAGAGCATCACTGCCCAGACAGAGAGATCCCACAATACACTGTGGCTAATAGCCACTGATGGACCTCTTCTCCATATGCTTATGCAATACCCTCTTGAAGCTGGCTATGCTTGTAGCTGCCACCACCTCCTGTGGCAGTGAATTCCACATGTTAATCACCCTTTGGGTGAATAAATACTTCCTTCTAGTCTGGGCAGGGATGCTCTGTATTCTTAGTGCTTCGGAGGGGCAACAGTGGGAGGGCTTCTAGTGTCCTAGCCTCACTGGTGGACCTTCTGATGGCACCTGGGTTTTTTTGGCCACTGTGTGACAGAGTGTTGGACTGGATGGGCCATTGGCCTGATCCAACATGGCTTCTCTTATGTTCTTAAGTGTGACACAGAGTGTTGGACTGGATGGGCCATTGGCCTGATCCAACAGGGCTTCTCTTATGTTCTTATGTGACACAGAGTGTTGGACTGGATGGGCCATTGGCCTGATCCAACAGGGCTTCTCTTATGTGACACGGAGTGTTGGACTGGATGAGCCATTGGCCTGATCCAACACGGCTTATGTTCTTATGTGACACAGAGTGTTGGACTGGATGGGCCATTGGCCTGATCCAACACGGCTTCTCTTATGTTCTCTATATTCTTGGTGCTGGGGAGGGGACAGTGGGAGGACTTCTAGTGTCCTGACCCCACTGGTGAATCTCCTGATGGCACCTGGGTTTTTTGGCCTGACCCAACATGGCTTTCTTATGTTCTTATGTGACACAGAGTGTTGGACTGGATGGGCCATTGGCCTGATCCAACATGGCTTCTCTTATGTTCTTATGTGACACAGAGTGTTGGAGTGGAGGGCCATTGGCCTGATCCAACATGGCTTCTCTTATGTTCTTATGTGACACAGAGTGTTGGACTGGATGGGCCACTGGCCTGATCCAACATGGCTTCTCTTATGTTCTTATGTGACACAGAGTGTTGGACTGGAGGGGCCACTGGCCTGATCCAACAGGGCTTCTCTTATGTTCTTATGTGACACAGAGTGTTGGACTGGAGGGGCCACTGGCCTGATCCAACACGGCTTCTCTTATGTTCTTATGTGACAGAGAGTGTTGGACTGGATGGGCCACTGGCCTGATCCAACATGGCTTCTCTTATGTTCTTATGTGACACAGATTGTTGGACTGGATGGGCCATTGGCCTGATCCGACAGGGCTTCACTTATGTTCTTAGGTTCTTATTTAGGTTTCGCGATATGATGAGGTCGGGCTAATCTGGGCCGTTCTGATCATGGCATTATAAAATGTAATAAAAAGAGCTGCCTGTCTCATAAGAGGTTCGGGAATTGAAGATGAAGGGGAAGGAACATGCAGGGACAGAAGCTTGCTCCTTTTCATGGTCGGCTCTTGCAACATTTCTTCCCCCCTCCTCGAATTCTTCTTTTCCCCCCCCCTAAATTCAAGGCTCCTTGAACTTTAATGAGCTGGCTAATGTTCTGGGTCGGCTTCGTGCATCCCTAGATGAGAGGATTACAGTCAAAATCCTTGTCTGTTCCAGCTTAAACCTGGGGAGGGGCTGCTTCTTTTTCCGTCGTCGCTGATCCACCCTGCTGCACAAAACAAACCCCGGAAACACTCCAGTGCGAGTCAAAGTGCCCAATGGGCAAAATTTCTCTGTGCCCCTCAATGAATCGCAGGCCAAAGGCAGTAGGTTGGTTTGAAGAAGAAGAAGAATTGCAGATTTATACCCCGCCCTTCTCTCTGAATCAGAGACTCAGAGCGTCTTACAATATCTTAACTTCTCCCCCCACAACAGACACCCTGTGAGGTGGGTGGGGCTAGAGAGGGCTCTCACAGCAGCTGCCCTTTCAAGGACAGAGTCTCAGAGCGACCTACAATCTCCTTTCCCTTCCTCCCCCACAACAGACACCCTGTGAGATGGGTGGGGCGGGAGAGGGCTCTCACAGCAGCTGCCCTTTTGAGAAAGAGTCTCAGAGCAGCCTACAATCTCCTTTCCCTTCCTCCCCCACAACAGACACCCTGTGAGGTGGTTGGGGCTGAGAGGGCTCTCACAGCAGCTGCACTTTCGAGGACAGAGTCTCAGAGTGGCCTATAATCTCCTTTCCCTTCCTCCCCCACAACAGCCACCCTGTGAGGTGCGTGGGGCTGTAGAAAGCTCTCACGGCAGCTGCCCTTTCAAGGACAGTCTCAGAGCGGCACACAATCTCCTTTCCCTTCCTCCCTCACAAGAGACACCCTGTGAAGTGGGTGGGGCTGGAGAGGGCTCTCACACAGCTGCTCTTTCAAGGACAGAGTCTCAGAGCGGCCTACAATCTCCTTTCCCTTCCTCTCCCACAACAGACACCCTGTGAGGTGGGTGGGCTGGAGAGGGGTCTCACAGCAGCTGCCTTTTCAAGGACAGAGGCTGAGAGGGGCTCACAATCTCCCTTCCCTTCCTCCCCCACAACAGACCCCCTATGAGGTGGGTGGGGCTGCAGAGGGCTCCAACAGCAGCTGCCCTTTCAAGGACAGAGGCTCAGAGCGGCTCAAAATCTCCTTTCCCTTCCTTCCGCACAACAGGCACCCTGTGTGGTAGGTGGGGCTGAGAGGACTCTCACAGCAGCTGCCCTTTCAAGGACAACCCTGCGAGAGCTCTGGCTGGCCCCAGGCCATTCCAGCAGGTGTGAGTGGAGGAGTGGGGAATCAATCCCGGTTCCCCCAGATAAGAGTTCGTGCACTTAACCACTACACCAAACTGGCTCTCAGAATCAGACTCTGGGTCCATTCAAAGTCAGTATTGTCTACTCAGACTGGGAGCGACTCTCCAAGCTGAGGTTTTTCACACCTATTTGCCTGGATCCTTTTTAGTTGGAGATGCTGGGTTTGAACCTGGGACCTTCTTCTTACCATGCAGATGTTCTACCACTGAGTCACTGTCCCTCCACTGTTATAGATCGGGATGGACAAAGTTGCTTAATGTGAGAGCCAGTTAGAATAAACATCAGATGTTTGAGAGCGGAACATAAGAACATAAGAAAAGCCATGTTGGATCAGGCCAGTGGCCCATCCAGTCCAACACTCTGTGTCACATAAGAACATAAGAGAAGCCATGTTGGATCAGGCCAGTGGCCCATCCAGTCCAACACTCTGTGTCACATAAGAACATAAGAGAAGCCATGCTGATCAGGCCAATGGCCCATCCAGTCCAACACTCTGTGTCACATAAGAACATAAGAGAAGCCATGTTGAATCAGGCCATGGCCCATCCAGTCAACACTCTGTGTAACATAAGAACATAAGAGAAGCCATGTTGGATCATGGCCCATCCAGTCCAACACTCTGTGTCACATAAGAACATAAGAGAAGCCATGTTGAAAAGCCATGTTGAATCATACCAATGGCCCATCCAGTCCAACACTCGGTGTCACATAAGAACATAAGAGAAGCCATGTTAAATCAGGCCAATGGCCCATCCAGTTCAACATTCTGTGCCACACAGTGGCCAAAAAACCCAGGTGCCATCAGGAGGTCCATCGGTGGGGCCAGGACTCTAGAAGTCCTCCCACTGTTGCCCTCCCCGCAAACATGAAGAATACAGAGCATCCCTGCCCCAGACACAAGAACATAAGAGAAGCCATGTTGGATCAGGCCAATGGCCCATCCAATCCAACACTCTGTCACATAGAGGACAAAAAAACCCCAGATGCCATCAGGAAGTTCATCAGTGGGGCCAGGAGACTAGAAGGCGTCCCACTGTTGCCCCCCCCCGCAAGCACCAAGAATACAGAGATTCACTGCCCCAGATATAAGAGAAGTCATATTGGATCAAGCTAGTGGCCCATCCAGACCAACACTCCGTGTCACACAGTGGCCAAAAAATCCAGGCGCCATCTGGAGGTCCACCAGTGGGGCCAGGACACTAGAAGCCCTCACACTGTTTCCCTTCCCCAAGCATCAGGAATACAGAGCGTCACTTGCCCCAGACAGGGAATTCCATCAATACGCAGTGGCTAATAGCCACTGATGGACCTCTGGTGGATGTTGATGCAATCCCCTCTTGAAGCTGCCTATGCTTGCAGCCGCCACCACCTCCTGTGGCAGTGAATTCCACGTGTTAATCACCCCTTTGGGCGAAGGAATTCCTTTTATCCGTTCTAACCCGACGGCTCAGCAATTTCATGGCGTGCTCACGAGTTCTTGTACGGTGAGAAAGGGAGAAAAGTGTAAGGAGATAACTACCCTGTATCCCGTTTTAAACCCTGGACCGCTGGTTCTGCGACTGCTTTCCTTCCCAGCCCAGCGCTTCAGAAAGAGCTACGCAGAGAAGACCTGTAAAGGGGGCAACTTGTTTGCAATGATACAACATTTCCAAGTGAGTTCCGTGTTTAACCTTGCTTCAGCAAGCCAGGCAGAAACTTTCAGTGAGCTAATGGTCTTTATTGAAGAAGACAAGCTTCTTTCGTAGACAGTGCAGTAAAAAATAGATGCAAGGACGAGTTAACCCTAAAAGCACCGAAATCGTGCATGGAAAGGGAAGGCAGCTCTTCTAACGTTTCTCAAGCACAATTGAATAAATGGGCTTTAAAGCTCATTGGGTTTCAAATAACGGTCTTGATGCTTTAAAAAGGAAATCCAACAAACACACACAGGGAGATAGAGAGGAGAAGAAGAAGAAAAAGAAGAAGAAGAAGACCACAGGTTTATACCCCGCCTGTCTCTCTGAATCAGAGACTCAGAGCGTCTTACAATCTCCTATATCTTCTCCCCCCACAACAGACACTCTGTGAGGTGGGTGAGGCTGAGAGAGCTCTCCCAGAAACTGCCCTTTCAAGGTCAGAGTCTCAGAGCGGCTCACAATCTTTTTTATCTTCTCCCCCCACAACAGACACCCTGTGAGGTGGGTGGGGCTGAGAGGGCTTGCACAGCAGCTGCCCTTTCAAGCACAGAGTCTCAGAGCGGCTCACAATCTCCTTTCCCTTCCACCCCCCCCCACAACAGACACCCTGTGAGGTGGGTGGGGCTGAGAGGGCTCTCACAGCAGCTGCCCTTTCAAGGACAGACTCTCAGAGCGGCTCACAATCTCCAATATCTTCTCCCCCACAACAGACACCCTGTGAGGTGGGTGGGGCTGATAGGGCTCGCAAAGCAGCTGCCCTTTCAAGGACAGAGTCTCAGAGTGGCTTACAATCTCCTATATCTTCTCCCCCCACAAGAGACACTCTGTGAGGCGGGTGGGGCTGAGAGAGCTCTCCCAGCAGCTGCCCTTTCAAGGACAACTCCTGCAGTAGCTATGGCTGACCCAAGGCCATTCCGGCAGCTGCAAGTGGAGGAGTGGGGAATCAAACCCGGTTCTCCCAGGTAAGAGTCCCCACACTTCACCACTACACCAATCTCTCTCTTTTGAAATATATATATATTTCTTTGACACTCCATTCACAGAAAGCTGAGTAAGTCTTCTGCGGCTTACTTTTTATAGGCAAAGGGACGTCCACTCTCTTAAAAACAATCATTATAATTTTATCGTGCGATGATTCTACAGATAAGTGATTAGTCCTCAACACGATTCTATGAAATCTTTTGCAGGTGCGCTGAGATTATCTCTGGTGATGCTCATTAAAACGTTCAAGCAAGATTCAAAAGGTTATATTTAAGCACTTTGGTAGTAATTAAAAGGCAATAATCCTTTTTTCCCTTCACCTTGATTAATTGGCTGTCAAAGATTAAAGATCCTTGTACTTGCCCTGATTTGCTGGTGAACTCTCTGCAAAGATTGTAGAAAGTACACAACAGCATAAGATGGTAGTCGGAAAGCCAGTTTGGTGCACGGACGCCAGTTTGGTGCAGTTAAGTGCACGGACACTTGTCTGGGAGAACCAGGCTCAATTCCCCACTCCTCCACTCGCAACTGCCGGAATGGCCTTGGGTCAGCCAGAGCTCTGGCAGAGGTTGTCCTTGAAAGGGCAGCTGCTGCAAGAGCTCTCTTAGCCTCACCCACCTCACAGGGTGTCTGTTGTGGGGGGAGAGGATATCCGAGATTGTAAGCCGCTCTGAGACTGATTCAGAGAGACGGGTGGGGTATAAATATGTGGTCTTCTTCTTCTTCTAGAGGTGGGAAGGATTGTCTTATAGCGGCTGATTTAAGGGTAACCTTGTGGGGGTGTCAAGAAAAGAGACTTAACATAGGTAGTTTGCCATTGCATCGTACCCCTGGTATTTAGGCTTGCCAATCTCCAGGTCCCAGTGGGGGTTCCCCCGCTTTCCCATGTTCCTTCCCACCCCCAGTTCGCTGGCCGACGGGGGAAGCCCCGCCCCCACAGCCCCCTTGTGCCTTTCCACCTCCGGAGGCTTCAGACTCCACTTGGAAAGGCTTCCTCTTGAGATGGTGTGTCTGTGTCTTTAAGGCTGAATGGGGGCGGGGGGAGCAGGCAGAACAACATGGCTGCTCCCAGTGGCTGTGAAAGCAGCTCAAAGCCTCCGTTGGTTGCACAATCTTTTCAGAGGTCGTTTGCATAGGAAAGGTAAACTTGAACCTTTGGTTGCTCCGTGTGACATTGAAGAAGTTGAAAGTTCAGCAACTCGTGAGCAGAGATGCCTGTCCCCCACTTCAGAGTCCTCAGAGACGAGGGTGGGGAAGGGAAATGCTGCTGGGCACTTCATTATTCCCCATAGAGATTGATTTTCATAGGGCATAATGGAGAATTGGGGGTATCTGGGGCTCTGGAAGGGCTGTGTTCTGAGATAGAGACACCAAATTTTCAGCATAGCATCTGATGCCTCTCCTCAAAATGCTCTCCAAGTTTCAGAAAGATTGGACTGGGGGGTCCAATTCTATGAGCCCCAAAAGAAGGTGCCCCTATCCTTCATTATTTCAGCTTTGTGGTATGCCTTGTTATTAACTTGATTTATTCCAGGATGAGAGAACTGGAAGTAAAAGATGTTGCAGAAGAGCATTAACACTGGGTTGTGAAAAGAGGCTGGTTGAAAGAAACAGGAAGGACTACTCTTGAGGGAGATCTAAGAAGGCAGCTGTGTTTGTCTGAAGCAGTAGAACAAATTAGGAATCAAGTGTCACCTTTAAGACCAACAAAATTTTATTCAGAACATAAGCCTGCGTGCTCCAAGCACCCTTCATCAGACGAGGAATCAGGTATAGTGGGCAGAGCTACATAGAAGAAGAAGATATTGGATTTATATCACGACCTCCACTCCGAAGAGTCTCAGAGCGGCTCACAATCTCCTTTCCCTTCCTCCCCCACAACAGACACCCTGTGAGGTAGATGAAGATATTGGATTTATATCCCGCCCTCCACTCCGAAGAGTCTCAGAGCGGCTCACAATCTCCTTTCCCTTCCTCCCCCACAACAGACACCCTGTGAGGTGGGTGGGGCTGGAGAGGGCTCTCACAGCAGCTGCCCTTTCAAGGACAACCTCTGCCAGAGCTATGGCTGACCCAAGGCCATGCCAGCAGCTGCAAGTGAAGGGGTGGGGAATCAAACCCGGTTCTCCCAGATAAGAGTCCACACACTTAACCACTACACCAAACTGGCTCTCGTATAGCTGGTAGGCAGTGGTTTAGAATGCAAAATGATACAAATTTAAAATCTTAAATTTCAACAAATGTTAAAAACTTCTGGGAAAGAAATGCTCGCATTTTGGCCCAGGCTTATGAACGATAGAGCAATTAGCAGACATTCTCACATTTTGACACATTACTGTTTTATTGGTTTCTCATGCTATCCAGGTCAAAGGTTTGCTCCATTTGCTAATTTTACTGTTCTGTCATTGGATCTTAAATCCGTACCATTTTGCGTTCTAAACCACTGCCTATGCATGAAAGCTTACATTCTGAATAAAACTTGCTTCGCTTTAAAGGTGCGACTTGACTCCTGCTTTGTTCTACTCCTGAGGAGGCTCATTGATGCATGTGCCTATATCTGGGTGCTTATTGGCCCTTTCTTGTAATATTGCAATGTGAGAATGCACCTTCCTTGTAATACTGTAATGTGAGAATGGACCTTTCTTGTAATATTGTGATGTGAAAGGACATTTTTAGTAGAGTTGTAATATATATTAAAAAAAGATGATTCTAAAAAGGTTTTCCTTAAATGGTTTTACTAAACTTTGTTAGCTGGTACATCACAGTGTTGATTTCTCCTTTTGTCCCCAACTGGGGATTGGCAACCCAGTTGGAGATGGTTCCGTTGCTGCCTTTTAGATTGTTGAACTGTTCATTGTGCATGGTGAAATTGTAGTTTGTCAGCCGTATGACAACCCAGTGGTGTGCGGGCCTGTGGGAGGGGGGGGGGCGGGTATGTACAGGTTGAGTGACACGAGGGGAACGGCGTGATCTCCATCTGTATTGATGTCTTCATTTGCTTTATTTATGGGCCCCTTTCCGTGCTGAACCTCAAGGCCAATGGCGAAGTTGAAATCAAGGCGATGCAAAAAAGCATACGGCGTGACTCATGAGAAACGCAAAAAACTGGGTTAGAGAAATTGGAAAACAGTGCTGTGAAAACAGAATCGGGCAGCCCAGGCTTGTCAGATCTCAGTAGCTGAGGAGGGTCAGTCCTGACGAGGATGTGGGTGGGAGACCACCCCCAGCAACATCTGCTGATCGTCCCTGGCCCGAAGGATATCCGACTTGCCTCATAGGAACATAAGAGAAGTCATGTTGGATTAGGCCAGTGGCCCATCCAGTCCAACACTCTGTGTCACGCAGTGGCCAAAAAACCCAGGTGCCATCAGGAGATTCACCAGTGGGGTCAGGACACTAGAAGTCCTCCCACTGTCCCCTCCCCCAGCACCAAGAATATAGAGAACATAAGAGAAGCCGTGTTGGATCAGGCCAATGGCCCATCCAGTCCAACACTCTGTGTCACATAAGAACATAAGAGAAGCCGTGTTGGATCAGGCCAATGGCTCATCCAGTCCAACACTCCGTGTCACATAAGAGAAGCCCTGTTGGATCAGGCCAATGGCCCATCCAGTCCAACACTCTGTTTCACATAAGAAGATAAGAGAAACCATGTTGGATCAGGCCAATGGCCCATTCAGTCCAACACTCTGTGTCACATAAGAACATAAGAGAAGCCCTGTTGGATCAGGCCAATGGCCCATCCAGTCCAGCACTCTGTGTCACATAAGAACATAAGAGAAGCCCTGTTGGATCAGGCCAACGGCTCCTCCAGTCCGAC
This sequence comes from Heteronotia binoei, assembly GCF_032191835.1. Lineage (NCBI taxonomy): Eukaryota > Metazoa > Chordata > Lepidosauria > Squamata > Gekkonidae > Heteronotia > Heteronotia binoei. The sequence goes on along the minus strand of NC_083243.1, from coordinate 4,066,181 downwards.
ACTCTGTGTCACATAAGAACATAAGAGAAGCCCTGTTGGATCAGGCCAATGGCCCATTCAGTCCAACACTCTGTGTCACATAAGAACATAAGAGAAGCCCTGTTGGATCAGGCCAGTGGCCCCTCCAGTCCAACACTCTGTGTCACACTTAAGAACATAAGAGAAGCCATGTTGGATCAGGCCAATGGCCCATCCAGTCCAACACTCTGTCACACAGTGGCCAAAAAAACCCAGGTGCCATCAGAAGGTCCACCAGTGGGGCTAGGACACTAGAAGCCCTCCCACTGTTGCCCCTCTCAAGCACTAAGAATACAGAGCATCCCTGCCCCAGACTGAGAGTTCCAACATTATACTGTGGCTAATAGTTACTGATGGACCTCTGCTCATCCAGGGCCAAGGCCTTTTTGACCTTGTCCCTGGTCCAGTAGAATCAGCTCCCCATGGAGATCTGGGCCTTCTCTCACCTACTACTGTTTCGTAGGGCCTGTAAGATGGAGCTATTCTGCCTGGCCTTCAGTTGAGGCGCCCTGTTCCATCTCTTTTGGCCTCCCTTGCTGTGATGCTATCTCTTTATCATCACCTTACTCCGGTGTTCTGTGGGCCATAGCTGTGCCAATCTGTAGAATGTGCCCAATTGAAATTGCCACCTTTGGGGTATATTAATGTTTTATGGTTTTATGGTCGCGTTATGTGGTTGTAAGTTGTAAGTTTAAATTGTGGCATGATCTATGTTGTTATTCACCCTGAGCCCACCCATGGGAAAGGACAGAATACAAGTCAACTTGAATTATGTGATCACCATCTTCAAGTCCTTGAAGGGCTGTCCTATAGAGGATGGGGTGGAATTGTTTTCTGTGGCCCCGGAAGGTAGGACCAGGACCAGAACCAATGGGTTGAAATTAAATCAAAAGAGTTTCCGGCTCAACATGAGGAAGAACTTCCTGACCGTTAGAGCGATTCCTCAGTGGAACAGGCTTTCTTGGGAGGTGGTGGGCTTTCCTTCCTTGGAGGTTTTTAAACAAGGCTAGATGGCCATCTGAGAGCAATGAAGATCCTGTGAATTTAGGGGGAGGTGTTTGTGAGTTTCCTGCATTGTGCAGGGGGTTGGACTAGAAGACCCTGGAGGTCCCTTCCAACTCTAGGATTCTATGATTCTATGACTGCTAGAGCGGTTCCTCAGTTGAACAGGCTTCCTCCTGGGGAGGTGGTGGGCTCTCCTTCCTTGAAGGTTTTTCAACAGAGGCTAGATGGCCATTTGATAGTGATGAAGATCCTGTGAATTTAGGGGAAGGTATCTGTGGGTTTCCTGCATTGTGCAGGGGGTTGGACTAGATGACCTTTGAAGTCCCCTCCAGCTCTGTGAATCTACGCCGACAGGGACATTGTGGGCAGGACTCTCCAGGACAACAGCCCTTTGCTTTCCTGACTTGGGAAGTCAGGTGACCTTGAAGGACCAATGAGGTCGTTCTGGTACTGTCCAGTCTACTGGATTCCATATCCTAAGACAATCTGGTTCAGGCTCGGCCGTCTTCCTTCTCTCCATGGGGAGACAGCCGGAGCAATCCTGAAGCACGTGGATTTGCTCCCTGCAGATGACTCTGATAATTCCTTCAACGTAATGCCTTTCTGGAATGTTTCTTAGCAAACAGCTGCGGGGAACACTTTAATTATAAAGGATACCTTTGATCGGCAGCGATAATGGCACCATTCATTCATTGCGCCGCTCAAGGAATTGTCGAGCAAGCTGGCCTAAACGCATCCGATCGGCGTGCGCAACAGACAATCATGTATAGTTTGGGATTTTGATTCACCAATAATAAAATGTCGAAAACGCTTGCCAATGTGTCCGGCACCGTCGTATGCGCTCTGCTTTACCACCAAATCTCGTTCTACAAGTCTCTCTTTGATTTTTTTTTTAAAGTTATGAATAGAACAGCTGTTTGACACAGACTTGAGTCTAGTAAATATTTGGGCTGGAACACAAGATTATATAGGCCTACAGATATTGTGCGCAGTTGTTCAAGCTTGGCAGCTGTAATGGAAGGAACTTTGACGGCACGCTTTTTGCATCTTGTGTCAGGAAGGGAATTGTAGTTGGTTCTAAACGAGACTGTATGTAAACCACTGAATGTTAGAAGAGAAGTGGAGCCTTGCTGGATCAGATCTGTGGTCCATCTAGTCCAAAAACAAGTTTCATTTAGGGGGCAAACAGTTCCTTTGAAAGGCCAACAATGGAGCATAGAGACCAAGGTCTTCATAAGTACATCAGTAGAGCCCTGCTGGATCAGACCAGTGAGGGTCCATCTAGTCCAGCATCCTGTCTCACACAGTGGCCAACCAGTTCCTCTGGAAGGTCAACAACAGGGCAGAGAGGCTGAGGCCTTCATTAGAACATCTGAAGAGCCCTGCTGGATCAGACCAGGGAGGGTCCATCTAGTCCAGTCTCCTCTCTCACACAGAGGCCAACCAGTTCCTCTAGAGGGCCAACAACAGGGTAGAGAGGTCGAGGCCTTCCTCTGAGAAGAACATCAGAAGAACCCTGCTGGATCAGACCAGTGAGGGTCCATCTAGTCCAGCATCCTGTCTCACACAGTGGCCAACCAGTTCCTCTGGAAGGTCAACAACAGGTCAGAGAGGCTGAGGCCTTCATTAGAACATCTGAAGAGCCCTGCTGGATCAGACCAGTGAGGGTCCATCTAGTCCAGCCTCCTATCTCACACAGTGGCCAGCCAGTTCCTCTGGAGGGCCAACAACAGGGCAGAGATGCTGAGACCTTCATAAGAACATCAGAAGAGCCCTGCTGGATCAGAACAACGAGGGTCCACCTAGTCCAGCCTCCTGTCTCACACAGCGGCCAGCCAGTTCCTCTGGAGGGCCAACAACAGGGCAGAGAGGCTGAGGCCTTCATTAGAACATCAGAAGGGCTCTGCTGGATCAGACCAGTGTGGGTCCTTCTAGTCCAGCGTCTCCTGTTTTTTGAGGTAGATGCACCAGATTTTCAGCATAGCATCCGGTGCCTCTCCTAACTGCCCCCCTCCACTAAGTTTCAAAAGATTGGACCAATGGGTCCAATTCTGTGACCCCAAAAGATGGCGTCCCCTTCCTTCCTTATTTCCAATGAAGGGAAGGCATTTATAATACAGTCCTTTTAAATGTGATGGCCAGAAGTCCCTCTGGAGTTCAATTGTGCTTGTTGCAACCTTGCTCCTGGCTCCACCCCCAAAGTCTCCTGGCTCCACCCTCAAAGTCTTCTTGCTCCACCCCTAAAGTCTCCTGGCTCCACCCCCAAAGTCTCCTGGCTCCACCCTCAAAGTCTTCTTGTTCCACTCCCAAAGTCCCCAGATATTTCATGAATCGGACCTGGCAACCATAGTTGTGGGGGCGGGGGGGACACCACGGTGCCCTGTCTCAGCCAGCTGTGCTTTCCTGCAGTAGCTTCGCTCCTCTGAGCCCTACCTTCTTGATGCCTTTTTCTTTGCAGTGCATCGCTGAAATGATGGCGCTGGGAAATTTCAGGGCAGTAACCGTTACCGGACATCGCTGCCTTGGCCGTGAATGCTATCTTGGGCTTTCATTTTTATAGAATCCAATAAAAGAAAGCATTCAGAGGGCTTTAAACGTGCTTGGCCACACGGCAAGCAAAACACATGATTAGAAAGGCAGCCGAATCACCTCGGGACGACGCCTGGACGGAGTCCCCCCGCGAGTAGGCTGCTCCACGCCGAAGCGGGCAAATGGCGGTGATGAAAGTTGACTGCGTTTGTTCGCTCTGATGGCTGCTACAAGGGAGCTCAGCGCAGAAGGGGAAAGGGGGTATCTGCCTACGTCAGATGGATGCGAGAGCAAGAGACGGAACTGTCTGCCTGCAGGGCTTCTGGAATTGTGCTGGAGTAGATCTCTTCTGGCCCCCCGTTTCATATGCTGCTTTTCTTTTGTGCATGGCTTCACATATGGATATGCTTATTACAGTGTCAGGATGCTGGTCTGTCGAGCCTATTTATTTTATTATATTTTATTTTAGTAGGGTCTGCTCTGGCTGGCAGCAGCTCTCCAGGATCTTGAGAATCATAGAGTTGGAAGGGACCCCCAGGGTCATCTAGTCCAACCCCCTGAACAATGCAGGAAGCTCACAAACACCTCCCCCTCAATTCACAGGATCTTCATTGCTGTCAGATGGCCATCTAGCCTCTGTTTAAAACCTCCAAGGAAGGAGAGCCCACCACCTCCCGAGGAAGCCTGTTCCACTGAGGAACCGCTCTAACAGTCATAGAATCACAGAATCCTAGAGTTGGAAGGGACCTCCAGGGTCACCTAGCCCAACCCCCTGCACAATGCAGGAAACTCACAAACACCTCCCCCTCAATTCACAGGATCTTCATTGCTGTCAGATGGCTATCTAGCCTCTGTTGAAAAACCTCCAAGGAAGGCGAGCCCACCACCTCCTGAGGAACCCTGTTCCACTGAAGAACCGCTCTAACAGTCAGCAAGTTCTTCCTAATGTTGAGCCGGAAACTCTTTTGATTTAATTTCAACCCACTGGTTCTGGTCCTACCTTTCGGAGCCACAGAAAACAATTCCACACCATCATCTATAGGGCAGCCCTTCAAGTATTTGAAGATGGTGATCCTATCACCTCTCAGCCTCCTCCTCTCCAGGCTAAACATGGGTCTGTAACTGGTTGTTAGATCGCACCCAAAGAGTGCTTGTGAATGGTTCCTCATCCTCTTGGAGAGGAGTGACAAATGGAGTGCCTCAAGGGTCTGCCCTGGAACCTGTTTTGTTCAGCATCTTTATAATTGTTTTGGATGAAGGAATAGAGGAAATTGCTTATTAAATTTGCAGATGATACTTAATTGGGAGGGGTTGCAAATACAGTAGAAGACAGAAACAGGATACAGGATGATCTTGACAGGCTGGAAAACTGGGCTAAAATCAATAAAATGAATTTTAACGGAGTTAAATGTAAAGTTCTGCATTTAGGTAGGAAAAATCCAATGCATGGTTATAGGATGGGGGAGACTTGTCTTAGCAGGAGTCTGTGCGAAAAGGATCTAGGGGGCTTAGTGGATCATACGCTGAACATAAGTCAACGGTTGTGATGCGGTGGCTAAAAAGGCAAATGCAATTTTGGGCTGTATCAACAGAAGTTTAGTGTCCAGATCATGTGATGTGATAGTATCGCTTTACTCTGCTCTGGTAAGACCTCACCTGGAGTACTGGGTTCAGTTTTGGGCACCACATTTTAAGAAGGATATAGACAAGCTGGAAGAAGTCCAGAGGAGGGTTATGAAGATGGTGAGGGGTCTGGCGACCAAGCCTATGAAGAAAGGTTGAAGGAGCTGGGGATGTTTAGTCTGGAGAGGAGGCGGCTGAGAGGTGATAGGATCACCAACTTCAAGTACTTGAAGGGCTGTCATATAGAGGAGGGGGTGGAATTGTTTTCTGTGGCCCCAGAAGGTAGGACCAGAACCTGCGGGTTGAAATTAAATCAAGAGTTTCCAGCTCAACATTAAGAAGAACTTCGTGACCGTTAGAGCGATTCCTCAGTGGAACAGGCTTCCTCCTTGGGAGGTGGTGGGTTCTCTTTCCTTGGAGGTTTTGAAACAGAGGCTAGATGGCCATCTGCCAGCGATGAAGCTCCTGTGAATTTGGGATAGGTATTTGTGAGTTTCCTGCATTGAGCAGGGGTTTGGACTAGATGACCCTGGATGTCCCTTCCAACTCTATGATTCTATGAAATACAACTCCTCTTCCTTCTCCTCCAGGAAAGACAATTTGTAGGTTTGCAACAAACATCTCTACATATAAACTCTGTCCAATGTGCCCAAGGAAGAAACTGGGGAAAATCACGAGGAGGGGGCATGAAATAGCAGTACAGCAGGACAGTGAAGTAACTTGGCTGAACGTCTTTTAAAAGGAATTAGGCATTGGAAATTAGAACAAAAATGTGTGCGAGATGCGGAGCTTCAAATTTACATTTGGTTTTGGACTGGTGAACAAACACAATTAAAATTAAGCATTAAATCAATAAATAGATTAAAACAAACAACAACAAATGACTTGAATTATGTTCATTAGAAATGATTGTCTTCTTGAAGACTCGAGTCCAGCTTCCAGAGCCTCATTCTGTACTGCATGGAGGATCCCAATAAAATGCCCCTAGAAAAGGGCACTTTTGATGTTCTTATGAAAGCCTCAGCCACTCTACCCTGTTGCTGGCCCTCCAGAGGAACTGGTTGGCCACTGTGTGAGACAGGATGCTGGACTAGATGGACCCTCCCTGGTCTGAGTCTGCAGGGCTCTTCTGATGTTCTTCTCAGGGGAAGGCCTCAGCCTCTCTGCCCTGTTGTTGGCCCTCCAGAGGAACTGGTTAGCCACTGGGTGAGACAGGATGCTGAACTAGGTGGGCCCTCACTGGTCTGATCCAGCAAGGCTCTTCTGATGTTCTTCTAAGGGGAAGGCCTCAGCCTCTCTACCCTGTTGTTGGCCCTGCAGAGAAACTGGTTGGCCACTGTGTGAGACAGGAGGCTGGACTAGATAGACCCTCACTGGTCTGACCCAGCAGGGCTCTTCTGATATTCTTCTCAGGGGAAGACCTCAGCCTCTCTGCCCTATTGTTGGCCCTCCGGAGAAGCTGGTTGGCCACTGTGTGAGACAGGATGCTGGACCAGATGGACCACTGGTCTGATCCAGCAGGGCTCTTCTGATGTTCTTATGAAGGCCTCGGCCTTTCTGTCCTGTTGTTGGCTCTCCAGAGGAACTGGTTGGCCACTGTGTGAGACTGGATGCTGGAGTACATGGACCAGTGGTCTGACCCAGGAGGCCTTGACTTATGTCCTTATGGAGATATGCGCTCTTCAGCACCCTTTTACTGTTTTATGCAGCTTGTTAATTTGTATTGCACTGACTTTAAAATAAACCTTTTTGTTGTTGTTGCCTCTGCCTGGTCCTCACGTCTAGTATTTGGCCTAGGCTACAAGAGGCCTGACGGGTTTGAGAGGGGACTCTGGGTCTTCTCAAGGGGAACCCTTGACCCAGGGTGGTGGCAGCAATTTAGAAGACACCCCCCCCCTCCCGAGTCGTGACAAGTGGCCGGGCAAAGCAGGAACCTCGTCCCTCCCCGTAAACACGTAGCTGGTTCTCGCCAGTTCCTCACCAAACGAGCGGTTGGATAATGAAAGTTAATGGCTAATTGTATTGTGTTAATTAAACTGAAAATGTCATACAACAGCTTGAAGGGGACCAGATATTGTCTAAGCCTTAATCCATCATCTTTATGTGCTCTGGAAACGGGAAACAGGCAGTGAGGATTTTCGCCATTAATTTTTTTTATTATTGATTTGTTGATCTTGTGGCGGAATAAAAAGCCCGAGGTAGCTGGAATAATTAAGCAAACTCAGAGGATATCGGGGGGCCATAAAATGCGTGTGATCCCCATTTGAGAGAAGAGTTACTTCATCCATGGCGATATTGGCAGGAGGATGAACGGCAGTAAACTTAATAACATTTCTGCCATATAATATTCCCTTTGGTGCCATGAAGGAGTGAACAGCCGTGCAACTGGTCAGGTCCTTGGGTGATTCTCTAGCCAACTTCCATTGTAAGAGCATAGGATAGGGTTGCCAAGTCCAATTCAAGAAATACCTGGGGACTTTGGGGGTGGAGCCAGGAGACATTGGGGGTGGAGCCAGGAGACATTGAGGGTGGAGCCAAGATCAAGGCTGTGACAAGCATAACTGAACTTCAAAGGGAGTTCTGGCAATCACATTTAAAGGGATGGCACACCTTTTCAATTCCTTCCTTCCATAGGAAATAATGAAGGATAGGGGCACCTTCTTTTGGGGCTCATAGAATGTTCAATCTTTTTGAAACATGGGGGGTATTTTGGGGAGAGGCACTAGATGCTATACTGAAAATTTGGTGCCTCTACCCCAAAAAACAGCCCCCCAGAGCCCCAGATACCCACGGATCAATTCTCCAGGATTTTCTATGGGAATAAATCTCCATAGGGAATAATAGAGTTCCCAGCAGACATTTCCCTCCCCTCCCCCCCTCCCCCGCTTTCTGATGACCCTGAAGTGGGGGGAGGGCTTCCAAACCAGGGGATCCCCTGCCCCCACCTGGGGATTGGCAACCCTAGCATAAGAAGAGCCCTGCTGATCAGACCACTGAGGTTCCATCAAGTCCAGCACCCCATCCCAAATTGGGGATAACCGGTGTTTCTGGAGTTCCAACAACAGGGCAGAGAGGCCGAGGCCTTCCCCTGAGAAGAACATCAGAAGAGCCCTGCTGGATCAGACCAGTGAGGGTCCATCTACTCCAGCATCCTGCCTCACTCATCACCCCACTTGTTTTGTTCCAGAAGGGAGCTGTATTGGTCTGTAGTGGGACAGCTAGATTCAAGTCCAGAAGCACCAGAGAGACTGCAAGATTTTGGGGGAGATGATCTTCTGAGGGTCAAAGTTCCCTTAATCAGATATGAGCTCAATGGCACCAGCTTGGAAACAATGCACTTTTACAAGGGAGAGGGACGGTGGCTCAGTGGTGGAGCATCTGCTTGGGAAGCAGAAGGTCCCAGGTTCAATCCCTGGCATCTCCAACTCAAAAGGGTCCAGGCAAGTAGGTGTGGAAAACCTCAGCTTGAGACCCTGGAGAGCTGCTGCCAGTCTGAGTAGACAATACTGACTTTGATAGACCAAGAGTTTGATTCAGTATAAAGCAGCTTCATATGTTCATATGTATGTTCAAGTATCCTGGGTGTGAAGTGCAATAAATGATAGTCTTTTTTATGGGGAGGGAAGGTGGCTCAGTGGTAGAGCATCTGCTTGGGAAGCAGAAGGTCCCAGGTTCAATCCGTGGCATCTCCAAAAAAGGGTCCAGGCAAATAGGTGTGAAAAACCTCAGCTTGAGACCCTGGAGAGCTGCTGCCAGTCTGAGTAGACAATACTGACTTTGATGGATCCAGGGTCTGATTCAGTAGAAGGCAGCTTCAGATGTCCATATGTACAAATAATGCAACCCATTTAAAATTACATTGTTTTAAACCAGGGATGTCAGATTCCATCCCACAGACCAGAACTGGTCTGCCCAGGCTTTAATCAGGCCCGCCGGGCTCTTTTCTCCCCTCCCCTCTTCTGTCTTCACTGTTTGAAGCTCTTATTTCCTCTTCTCATTCAGTTCCCAGCCTTTTCTGCAGTGTCTTTTGAAGGCTGCAGCCCAGACAAAGCTGCAAGAAAAACGTGGAATGGACTCTCCATCAAAGCTGCAGGGAGGACGTGGAGTGGATTTTCCATTCTCTGTGCCCAGATAGACAGATAGGGCCCAGAGGCCTTGATGGAAGATTAGATTAGATTAGATTAGATAATTTTATTTATATCCCGCCCTCCCCGCCGGAAGATCCATTCCGCATTTCCTTGCAGCTTTGTCTGTGCTGCAAAGTATTTCAGTGGAGTGGAGGTCAGATTCCTTTCAGTGTTCCCATATTGACAGCTGAAGCTGAGACTTCCTGGCGTTGTGCCCTTGCAAATAAAGGGTTGATGCTTTGAGCCAGCTTGTCTCTGCTCAATGGACCTGACCTAGTGAGTACTCTAACCTGTGTGGGAACCCACAGCAAAGGGATATATTACACTGGAGAGCCATTAACAATCTGAGTAGACCCCGGGGGTGGTGGAGAGAGAAGCTTGCAATGTCATTTCATTGTTTCCCCAGGCTCAGAGCATTTTATATTTTTAGTTTCTGCTGTGATCCTTCTGCTTTTCCGTGATGTTTCCTTTTAAAAACTGCATTGCCAAATCCCGCTATTCCCTCACCTTTCCAATTTAAACAAAACATTGCACGTGTTTTAAGCATATTTGCATTATAAGCTTCAGTTGTGTTTGTGTCCTTTCTAAAGTTTATATCTCCACCACCTCATGTTACCTTTTATGACACACATGGACCGGCTCTGCAAAGCTCCATTTGTGTCAGATCCAGCCGTCCTAACAATTGAGTTCGACACCCCCTGTAAACAATTTTTAATTATCTCATTAACAATTGTATTCAATGCATTTTAGAATCTTTTATGTGATCTACCCTGTACCCCTTGTGGGAATCAAAGAAGGGACATCCAGGGTCATCTAGTCCAACCCCCTGCACAATGTGGGAAACCCACAAATACCTCCCCCTAAATTCACAGGATCTTCATTGCTGTCAGCTGGCCATCTAGCATCTGTTTAAAAACCTCCAAGGAAGGAGAGCCCATCACCTCCCGAGGAAGCCTGTTCCACTGAGGAATCGCTCTAACGGTCAGGAAGTTCTTCCTAATGTTGAGCTGGAAACACTTTTAATTTCAACCCATTGGTTCTGGTCCTACCTTCCGGGACCACAGAAAATAATTCCACATCATCCTCTATATGACAGCCCTTCAAGTACTTGAAGATGGTGATCCTATCACTTCTCAGCCTTCCTTCCTTCTTCCCTCTCTCCCTTCTTTCTTTCCATCCTTCCTTTCTTCCTCCCTTCTTTCTTTCTTTCTCTTTCTTTCTTTCTTTCTTTCTTTCTCTTTCTTTCTTTCTCTTTCTTTCTTTCTTTCTTTCTTTCTTTCTTTCTTTCTTTCTTTCTTTCTTTCCTTCTTCTCCCTCCCTTCCTTCCTTCCTTCCTCCCTTCCTTCCTTCCTCCCTTCTTTCTTTCTTTCTTTCTTTCCTTTCTTCCTTCTTTCCTTCCTTCCTTCTTCCCTCTCTCCCTCCCTCCCTCCCTCCCTCCTTCCCTTCCTTCCTCCCTCCCTCCCTCCTTCCTTCCTTCCTTCCTTCCTTCCTTCCTTCCTTCCTTCCTTCCTTCCTTCCTTCCTTCCTTCCTTCCTTCCTTCCTTCCTTCCTTCCTTCCTTCCTTCCTTCCTTCCCCCTCCCTCCGTTTTACTTTGTTGCCTGCTTTGAATGAGTTTCCGGAGAGCTGTCAAATGTGTGTTTGAAATCAAATAACATTTTAGTGCAGCCTGGCAGAGGGAATGTTCTTCGGAATCCTTGGGTCAGCCATAGCTCTCTTATCTGGGAGAACCTGGTTTGATTCCACACTCCTCCACTAACAGCTGCTGGAGTGGCCTTGGGTCAGCCAGAGCTCTCTTATGTGGGAGAACCAGGTTCAATTCCCCACTCCTGCACTTGCACCTGCTAGAATGGCCTTGGGTCAGCCAGAGCTCTCTTATCTGGGAGAACCTGGTTTGATTCCACACTCCTCCACTAACAGCTGCTGGAATGGCCTTGGGTCAGCCAGAGCTCTCTTATGTGGGAGAACCAGGTTTGATTCCACTTACAGCTGCTGGAATGGCCTCGGGTCAGCCAGAGCTCTCTTATCTGGGAGAACCGGGTTTGATTCCCTACTCCTCCACTTGCACCTGCTGGAATGGCCTTGGGTCAGCCAGAGCTCTCTTATGTGGGAGAACCAGGTTCGATTCCCCACTCCTCCACTTGCAGCTGCTGGAATGGTCTTTGGTCAGCCAGAGCTCTCTTATTTGGGAGAATCGGGTTTGATTCCCCACTCCTCCACTTGCACCTGCTGGAATGGCCGTGAGTTAGCCATAGCTCTCGCAGAGTTGTCCTTGAAAGGGCATCTGTTGTAAGATCTCTCTCAGCCCCAGCTACCTCACAGGGTGTCTGTTGTGGGGGTGGAAGATAAAGGAGATTGTAAGCCGCTCTGAGACTCTAATTCAGACAGAAGGCAGGGTATAAATCTGCAGTCTTCTTCTTCTTCTCCTCCTCTCAGTTTTGAGAGCCAGTTTGGTGTAGTGGTTAAGTGTGTGGACTCTTATTTGGGAGAACCCAGCTTGATTCCCCACTCCTCCACTTTCAGCTGTTGGAATGGCCTCGGGTCTCGCAGGAGTTGTTCTTGAAAGGGCAGCTTCTGTCAGAGCTCTCTCAGCCCCACCTGCCTCACAGGGTGTCTGTTGTGACTGCTCTGACACTCTTGAGATTCAGAGTGGAGGGCAGGATATAAATCCATCACCACCACCGCCTCCGCCTGTTCCTCCTCCTCCTTCTTCCTCTTCTTCTTCCTCCTGGTGCAGAAAAAAAAAAGTGTTTCCACAAGGGCTCATAATGGGACAGGCTGTCCTTCAAAAATCATAGAATCATAAAATCCTAGAGTTGGAAGGGACCACTAGGGTCATCTAATCCAACCCCCTGCACAAAGCAGGAAACTCACAAACCCCTCCTCCTAAGAATCCAGGACCTCAAAGTCAACCTTGTTGAGGCCATACCAGCTTGCATGGGTTAAGAGAGGGGTGGGGAACCCTTTTTTCTGCCAAGGACCATATGGATATATATAAAGTCATTCGCGGGCCATACAAAATTATCAACTTAAAAAAAGCAGTGCTCCGCCGAGGGAGAACGATTCAGGCCAGCAAAATTAATGCAAATAATTGTTTTTCTACTTGAAGTCCTGTGGGGAGGGCCTAATCTGGCACATGCGCGCACACACACACACACCCGGCCCGCCGCCCTAGGCAAATGCAGAGGTCCAGACCTTTTGTGTAGAAAAAGCCCAGCAGGAACTCGGTAGCATATTAGACCACATCCCCTAATATCAGCCTATTAGGTCACACACTCATTAACATATTAGGCCACCCCCTCTGGGATCATCAAGTGCAAACTGAACTGTGGCAGTAACTTTTCCAGGCCCTGCAGCAATTCTGGCCGGCCAGCCAGGCCCCAGGGAGGCTGCCGCACAGTACGTCTGGGTCCTGTGATCCCTGCCTGGCCCTGGGGAGGCTGCTGCACAGCGCGGCTGGGCCCCACGAGCCTCGCTGGCCAGCCACGCCCCAGGGAGGCTGCTGCACAATACATCTGAGCCTTGTGATCCTTGCCTGGCCCTGGGGAGGCTGCTGCACAGCGCGGCTGGCCCCCACAACCCTCACTGGCCAGCCAGGCCCCCGAGAGGCTGCCATACGGCTCGGTTCGGCCCAGCAATCCCCGAGGGCCACACCAAGTGACCTCGAGGGCCGCGTACGGCCCTCGGGACGGAGGTTCCCCACCCCTGGGTTAAAAAGGGAAAAAAAAATCGTGAACGGAGTGATTTTAATACTTCGCTCCATCCCCCCCCCCCCCCCATTTGCTTACTTGCTGCCTTTGTTGAGGGAGGAAGAGACATCAGACTAATTGATCCCCTCCCCCTTCCCGGTGCCTTATTCGAGTGCCACTTGCACAGAGAAACATTGATTTCTCTTTTCTTCCATAAGGGGAAAAAAGAATGCGTCCCATTCGATCTTTCCCTGGAAAGGGTGTTTCCCCAATCCGTGGATGTGTCGGGGCTTTATTCTGATGTTCTTAACGGAAGCGATAGACGCCAAAGACTTGCCCTTTCTTGAGATTTTGTGGAAGTTTGTGGGACACAGAGTGGCACCCAAGATCCCTTTCTGGCAAGGAAGGCAGAACAAGCTCCCCGAAGGTCTCTCCCCACCTCCGCTGTCCCCAGGTACATGAGGGCAGCTAGAATGATCCCGATTCTGGCTGGAGTCTAGGGCTTCTTTATTTGTAGCAGGATCTCCTTTACATATTAGGCCGCGCCCCCTGATGTAGCCAATCCTCCTGCAGCTTACAGGAGGCCCTGAACTAAGAGCCCTGTAAGCTCCAGGAGGACTGGCTACATCAGGGGTGGGTGGCCCAGGGGTGGAATTCTAGCAGAGCTCCTTTGCATATTAGGCCACGCCCTCCTGATACAGCCAGTCTTCCTGGAGCTGACGGTAGGCCCTGTACGAAGAGTCCTGTCAGCTTAGGGTTGCCAAGTCCAATTCAAGAAATATCTGGGGACTTTGGGGTGGATCCAGGAGACTTTGGGGGTGGATCCAGGAGACATCGGGGCAGAGCCAGAAACAAGGGTGTGACAAGCGTAATTGAACTCCAAGGGAGTTCTGGCCATCACATTTAAAGGAACCGCACACCTTTTTAAATGTCTTCCTTCCATAGAAAATAATGAAGGATAAGGGCACCTTCTTTTGGGGCTCATAGAATGGGACCCCCTGGTCCAATCGTTTTGAAACTTGGGAGATACTTCGGGGAGAGTCACTAGATACTATTCTGACAATTTGGTGCCTCTACCTCAAAAAACAGTTCCCCAAGAGCCCCCGAAACCTTCAGATCAATTCCCCATTATACCCTATGAGAATCAATCTCCACATAGAGAATAATGCTCAACAGACACCCCCCCCCCCGTTTCTGGCAACTCTGAATGGGGATTGGCCTCACTACTCAGGAGTTGCTGCCAGCTTCTTCAAAGTAACACAGACACACCATCCCAAGCCTTTCAATCAGTGACTGAAGCCTCCAGAGGTAGAAACGCACATGGTCCTCCAGGGGCGGAGCTCCCCCCCCCCCCGCCGGCCAGACTCCCCGAGGAGATGCCACCCGGCAGCCGGAGAGCATGCAAGGACTACGAGTCCCAGCATGCACCTCGCAAAGGGAGGCTGGACTGGAGCGAATAGCAGGCCGGCAGTGGGCGGGTCTTTCTGACCCGGAGGAAGGGAGAAGCCTGAAGCCAGGCAGGGAAAGAGACACGGTGCCGTTCCACCCCCCCCCCTGCTTCCAGATTTTTCGAGACCGGGGGATGAGGCTGCTAATTTAGGGGTCCCCCGGCAGGGCTGGGGGGTTTGGGAAGCCTATGTCAGCTCTTGGAGGATTGGCTACATCAAGGAGGTGTGGCCTAATATGCAAAGGAGCTCCTGCTACAACAAAAAGCCCTGCTGGTGTCCGAAACAAACTGATCTTCTGGCCTCTGCCACAAAACCTTGACCTTATCTTCACGAAGTAGACTGGCTAAGTGGATTCCATAGCTGAACTGTACCTGTTGTGCGTGCGTGCGTGCGTGCGTGTGAGTGTGTGTGTGTGTGTGAAGTGACGTCAAGTTGCTTCCAACTTAGGGTGACCCTATGCATGACTCATCAAGATGGGCGGCTGTGTTAGTCCGTCTGTAGCCGCAGAAAACAGCCAGAAAACAGCATCTGGGAGACCAAGCCTAGTCTTTAAGGTGCTCCTGGATTCTGGCTCTTGTCTACCTATAGATTAATGTCCTATAGATTAATGTCCTCCGAAACGTCTTCTCATGAACAGCCTGGCTCCTATCTTGCACCTAATCCAACCCCCTGCATAATGCAGGAAACTCACAGACAACTCCCCCTAAATTCACAGGATCCTCATTGCTGTCAGATGGCCATCTATCCTCTGTTGAAAAACCTCAAAGGAAGGAGAGCCCACCACCTCCTGAGGAACCCTTTTCCACTGAGGAATCGCTCTACTGGTCAGGAAGTTCTTCCTGATGTTGAGTGGGAAACTCTTTTGACTTAATTTAACCCATTGGTTCTGGTCCTACCTTCTGGGGCACAGAAAACAAGTCCACACCATCCTCTAGATGACAGCCCTTCAAGTACTTGAAGATGGTGATCATATCACCTCTAAGCCGCCTCCTCTCCAGGTTAAACATGCCCAGCTCCTTCAGTCTTTCCTCATAGGACTTGGTCTCCAGACCCCTCACCATCTTCCTCGCCCTCCTCTGGACCAGTTGCAGCTTGTCTATATCCTTCTTAAAATGTGGTGCCCCAAACTGAATACAATACTCTAGGTGAGGCCTTACCAGAGCAGAGTAAAGTGATACCATCATATCACGTGATCTGGACACTATACCTCTGTTGATACAGCCCAAAATATGCAATTGCCTTTTTAGCCACCGCATCACACTGTTGACTCACATTCAGCGTATGATCCACTAAGACCCCTAGATCTGTTTTGCACATACTACTGCTAAGACAAGTCTCCCCCATCCTATAACCATGCGTTGGATTTTTCCTACCTAAATGCAGAACTTTACATTTATCCCTTAAATTAAAATTCATTTTATTGGTTTTAGCCCAGTTTTCCATTCCTATCAAGGTCATCCTGTATCCTGATTCGGTCTTCTTCTGTGTTTGCAACCCTCCCAATTTCGTATCATCTGCAGATTTAATAAGCATTCCTTCCATTCCTTCATCCAAATCATTGATAAAGATGTTGAACAAAACAGGACCCAGGACAGATCCTTGGAGCACTCCACTTGTCACTCTTCTCCAAGAGTCGGAGGAACCATTCACAAGCACTCTCTGGGTGCGATCTGTCAACCAGTTACAGATCCATCTAACGGTAACAGGATCCAAACCACATTTTACCAACTTGTCAACAAGGATAGTATGTGGAACTTTATCAAAAGCCTTACTGAAATCAAGATAAACGACGTCTACAGCATTCCCCTGATCTTGCAAGGTAGTCACTTTCTTGAAAAAAGAGATCAGATTAGTCTGACTTGAAGGGCTGTCATCTAGAGGATGGTGTGGAATTGTTTTCTGTGGCTCCAGAAGGTAGGACCAGAACCAACAGGATGAAATTCAATCCAAAGAGTTTCCGGCTCAACAAAGAGTTCCCTCCCACTCTTGCCCCACCGAAGCACCAAGAATACAGAGTATCACTGCCCCAGAGATAAGAACATAAGACACAGAAGCCATGTTCGGTCAGGCCAATGGCCCATCCAGTCCAACACTCTGTGTCACATAAGAACATAAGAAAAGCCATGTTGGATCAGGCTAGTGGCCCATCCAGTCAAACACTCTATGTCACACAGGAGCCAAAAAACCCCAAGTGCCATCAGGATGTCCATCAGTGGGGCCAGGACACTAGAAGCCCTCCCACTGTGCCCCCCCCCCCCCAAGCACCAAGAATACAGAGCATCCCTTCCGCAGACATAAGAACATAAGTGAAGCCATGTTGGATCAAGCCAATGGCTTATCCAGTGCAACACTCTGTGTCACAAAGTGGCCAAAAAAAACTCAGGTGCCATCAGGAAGCCCACCAGCGAGGCCAGGACACTAGAAGCTTTCCCACTGTCTCCCCCCCCCCCCCAATCTCCAAGAAGACAGAGCATCACTGCCCCAGACAGATATTTCCAACAATACACTGTGGCTAATTGCCACTGATCGATCTCTGCTGCATATGTTGATCCAACCCCCTCTTGAAGCTGCCTATGCTTGCAGCAGATGCCCTACGGTTGAGCCTCGGCCCCTCATATTGCATCTTGGGTCCCCGGTTCATGGGGTTCTCTCTGACTGCTCCCTCTGGGGCACAGCTGTCTTAGGGCCCTGCCCCCCTGTGAGAATCTCACATCGGCTGGCCCAGGAGTCCGTCTCCCGCCGATCTCTAGCCTCAGCTGCACTGGCGTTCCCAATGAATAGCCAAAACGGGAGGAAGCAAACAGCTAATTGGATCCTGGCCCTGCGTCTCCAACACTCCCCGTGCGGCCTGATCTAATTTGAGACTGCAAAGTGGATCAGGAAGGAATCTATTAAGTTAACGGGAAGCCATCCCCGTTTGTGGCAGAGGTTCGATTTCCCCTCGCGGCTGACTCCCGGCGGCAGCTTGCGGTCCTTTTTGCCAGCGGTGTGTGCGTTAAGAACACAGACCTGGTGACAGGCAACGTTTGCTCCTGTTTACGTCTAGGACAGAAAATGAGGCTGCGGGAGTTCAAAGGGAGGATGCAGGCAGGGGGATGCTGTGTTTGATGTAAAAGGCTGTCATTTTCTCAGTCATCTTCAGGCACAGCCGGGGGCTTTGATGTATCGGTCCTGATCTAGCCAATGGCGGGCGCTTTGAGCCTTTTTGTGTGCCTCTGAGTGAGAAATGGATTCAGGATCCTGCTGCACATGTGGATTGTACAGCCCACCACCCACTTGGCCTTTCCGCCCACGAGTCATGCGCAGGATGGAACTCAGTCTCTCTGCTTCACTCCCTTCCCGCCCTCCCCTGGCTGTTGAAGAAGAAGAAGACAAAGAGGAAGAAGAGGTGGAGGAGGAAGAGGAGGAAGAAGATATTGGATTTTTAAAACATAAGAGAAGCCCTGTTGAATCAGGCCAATAGCCCATCCAGTCCAACACTCTGTGTCACATAAGAACATAAGAGAAGCCCTGTTGGATCAGGCCAATGGCCCCTCCAGTCCAACACTCTGTGTCACAGAAGAACATTAAAGGGAAGCCCTGTTGGATCAGGCCAGTGGCCCCTCCAGTCCAACACTCTGTGTCACATAAGAGCATAAGAGAAGCCCTGTTGGATCAGGCCAGTGGCCCATCCAGTCCAACACTCTGTGTCACATAAGAGCATAAGAGAAGCCCTGTTGGATCAGGCCAGTGGCCCATCCAGTCTAACACTCTGTGTCTCATAAGAATATAAGAGAAGCCCTGTTGGATCAGGCCAATGGCCCATCCAGTCGAACACTCTGTGTCACATAAGAACATAAGAGAAGCCATGTTGGATCATGCCAATAGCCCATTCAGTCCAACACTCTGTGTCACACAGTGGCCAAAAAACCCAGGTGCCATCAGGAGGTCCACCAGTGGGGCCAGGACACTAGAAGCCCTCCCACTGTTGCCCCTCCCCCAAAGCACCAAGAATACAGAGCATATCATTCTCAGACAGAGAGTTCCAAAAATACGTTGTGGCTAAGAGTCACTGATGGACCTCTGCTCCATATGCTTATCCAATTCCCTCTTGAAGGTGGCTATGCCTGTAGCCGCCACCACCTCCTGTGGCAGTGAATTCCAGATGTTAATCACCCTTTGGGGGAAGAAGGACTTCCTTTTATCCGTTCTAACCCGACTGCTCAGTGATTTCATGGAGTGCCCACGGGTTCTTGTATGGTGAACTCTGCCACTCTTCACCATGACACCACATGCGCTTTCACAGCCAGTCAGATCTCCCATGGCCAATCAGAAACCTTTCTGGCCACACCCACTTCTATACACCCCCCCTGGTATCATGTTGGGAGCCCCTGAAGTATGATGCCATAGACTCCACCTTCTGAAGCGGCCATTTTCTCCCAAGGGACTTTCCCCCCCGTTGCCTGGAGTTCAATTGTAATCCCAGGAGATCTCCAGCTGCCACCTGGAGGATGGCAACTCTAGGCAAGGGCGGAACGTGATACGGGGAGAGCTCAGCCCGTAGCTTCTCAGAGTTCCCTGGAGGGCAAGCGTTTGCAAACGGAGCTGCTGATCGAAGCTGAAAGCCCCGCGCTGAGCCCTGAGGCCTGGCAATCGGATGCGCTTCTTGCGAGAGACCTGCTTTTAGCCGTGATGGAGGAACGGAAGCACTCGGGGACAAGGACAAATGAGTCACCGTTCCAGGATCCGGCGTGCGTCCCCGGTTACTTCAGCTCTGTGTGTTTGCCCATCCAGCCTCGCCGTGATATTCATTGTCTTAACAACGGTGCTTCTGCTCCCCGCGGTGAAATAAGGAGCCGAGGTCTGCGTCTCCCGCATCTGCCGCCCCGGCGCCCCCCTTCGGCTTCTGCCCCCTTCCCCTCAAATCCATCTGGACGCCTGCCTCCATCTCTTAGCTCAGTGGCATTTTGAGGGCTCCCCAGACGGAACGCCGGAGATGTATCAACTTCTCTCTCTGCACAGCGGTTGCACCGTGTCAATAAATTGCCTGGAGCGTGTTTCGGTTTGCTGAGCCTGTTGAAGCGGCTTCCCGGATGCAGAGGGCGGCTGTTGAAGAAACCGGAGGGGAGCAACCCGGAAAGAGCTCCTCCCAGCCTCCCTTGCAGCTGGCTTGATCCTCCTGGCACAGGAGAATGAGCCCCCCCCCCGGGATACACCATGAACTCACTGGAGCCCAGGGACAGCTCGAGCCAGTGCAGTTGGCTCCATTCTCAGGAATGTTGAATGGGGGCAGATGGAAGGCTCAAATCACCAAGGACCCAGCAAAGCTGTCCCTGCAGAGAGGCTGAGGCCTTCCCCTTAGAAGAATATCAGAAGAGCCCTGCTGGATCAGACCAGGGAGGGTCCATCTAGTCCAGCCTCCTGTCTCACACAGTGGCCAGCCAGTTCCTTTGGAGGGCCAGCAACAGAGCAGAGAGGCTGAGGCCTTCCAAAGAACATCAGAAGAGCCCTGCTGGGTCAGACCAGTGAGGGTCCATCTAGTCCAGCCTCCTGTCTCACACAGAGGCCAACCAGTTCCTTTGGAGGGCCAGCAACAGAGCAGAGAGGCTGAGGCCTTCCAAAGAACATCAGAAGAGCCCTGCTGGATCAGACCGGTGAGGGTCCATCTAGTCCAGCATCCTGTCTCACACAGAGGCCAACCAGTTCCTTTGGAGGGCCAGCAACAGAGCAGAGAGGCTGAGGCCTTCCAAAGAACATCAGAAGAGCCCTGCTGGATCAGACCAATGAGGGTCCATCTAGTCCAGCCTCCTGTCTCACACAGAGGCCAACCAGTTCCTCTGGAAGGCCATCAACAGGGCAGGGAGGCCGAGGCTAGGGTTGCCAATTCCAGTTCAAGAAATATCTGGGGACTTTGGGGGTGGAGCCAGGAGACACTGGGGATGGAGCCAAGATCAAGGCTGTGATAAGCATAATTGAACTCCAAAGGGAGTTCTGGCCATCACATTTAAAGGGACGGCACACCTTTTCAAGGATAGGGGCAACTTCTTTGGGGGCTCATTGAATTGGACCCCCTGGTCCAACCGTTTTGAAACTTGGGGATTATTTTGGAGAGAGGCATTAGATGCTGTATGGAAAAATTGGTGCCTCTACCCCAAAAAACAGCCCCCCCAGAGCTCCAGATACCCGCCGATCAATTCTCCATTATTTTCTATGGGAATAAATCTCCATAGGGAATATTAGAGTTCCCAGCAGACATTTCCTTCCCGCTCCTCCTCCCCCCCCCCCCGCTTTCTGACGACCCTGAAGTGGGGGGAGGGCCTCCAAACCGGGGGATCCCCTGCCCCCACCTGGGGATTGGCAACCCTAGCCGAGGCCTTCATAAGAACATCAGAAGAGCCCTGCTGGATCAGACCAGGGAGGGTCCATCTAGTCCAACCAATTCCTCTGGAGGGCCAACAACAGAGCAGAGAAGCCAAGGCCTTCCTCTGAGAAGAACATCAGAAGAGCCTTGCTGGATCAGACTAGTAAAAGTCCGTCTAGTCCAGCCTCCTGTCTCACACAGTGGCCAACCAGTTCTTCTGGAGGGCCAACAACAGGGCATGGAGGCCGAGACCTTTATAAGAACATCAGAAGAGCCCTGCTGGATCAGAGCGGTGAGGGTCCACCTAGTCCAGCATCCTGTCTCACACAGTGGCCAACTAGTTCCTCTGGAGGGCCAACAACAGGGCATGGAGGCAGAGACCTTCATAAGAACATCGGAAGAGCCCTGTTGGATCAGACCAGTGAGGGTCCATCTAGTCCAGCCTCCTGTCTCGCACAGCGGCCAACCAGTTCCTCCGGAGGACCAACAATGGGGCATAGAGGCTGAGGCCTTCTCGCCTCGCTGTGTGTTGCAGAGGCTTAGTGCCGCTGAACGTGGAGGTCCCTTGTATTCCCCACGACTAGTACCAATTGATAGACATCTCCTCCATGGATCCATCCAGTTCCCCTTTAAAGCTGTTTTTTCCTGCGGCCATCACAGCATCCCCCTGGCAACCAGTTCGACATTTGAATCTCTCTCTGTGTAAAGGAGATTTTCCTTTTGTCCATCCTGAACCTACTGCCAATCAGCTTCATTGCCTGCCTAAATTCACAGGATCTTCACTGCTTTCACCGGCACCCCCTTGAGGCTGGGCCTCGGCTGCAGTGGGTGTGGCTTGAGAGGGGGGGGCGGAGACTCCAAATCTGGGTGTGGAGCTCTCTTCTCTTGGCTGTGCCTTTGTTGAATTCCAGTTCAGGCTTCTTGGCCCCTGCCTTCCTCTGCTGCAAGCTCTCTGGCATTTCTGGGCTGAAGAGTTACCGCTTACCAATCTCCAGGGGGTGGCTGGAGACCTCACGGAATTTCCGCTGGTGTCTAGGCTACGGAGATCAGTTTCCTTGGAGAGAATGGCTGCTTTGGGGGAGGGGCTCTGCGGCATTGCACCCTGCGAGGCCCCTCCCCTCCTCCAGCCCCACCCTCTTTAGGCTTCTGTGAATTGAGGGGGAGGTATTTGTGAGTTTCCTGCATTGTACAGGGGGTTGGACTAGGTGGTGGTGATGATAATGATAATGATGATATTGGATTTATATCCCGCCTTCCACTCCGAATCTCAGAGTCTCAGAGCAGCTGACCTCCCCACCCCACAACAGACGCCCTGTGAGGTGGGTGGGGCTGAGAGAGCTCTCCCAGAAACTGCCCTTTCATGGACAGAGTCTCAGAGCGGCCTGCAATCTCCTTTCCCTTCCGCCCCCACAACAGACACTCTGTGAGGTGGGTGGGGCTTAGAGAGCTCTCACAGCAGCTGCTCATTCAAGGACAACTCTGCGAGAGCTACAGCTGACCCAAAGCCATTCCAGCAGCTGCAAGTGGAGGAGTGGGGGATCAAACCCAGTTCTCCCAGATAAGAGTCCGCGCACTTTACCACTACACCAAACCACTACACTAAAGTGACCCTGGAGGTCCCTTCCAATTCTGGGATTCTATGTTTCTATCACCAAATCTCCGCATATTTCCCAAACTGGAGTTGGCAACCCTGAATTGGGTTGAGTTTCTCAAATATTTGTGGACAAACAGAGTTGTTAAAATGTTTTTATAAACTAGGAATAAGGCCTGCTGTGAAGAAAAATCCAACGGGCTCTAGAAGGAGGCTCTGGCGGAGTGCCCCCTCCCACTTTTGTTGTCTTCTCACCCACCTAAGTGAAGGAATGCACTCCCCCCGCCTCCTCAAGGGGAGCTGATCTCTGCCATCTGGAGAACAGTTGTAACTCTGAGGGCTCTCCAGCTCTCACCTGGAGATTGGCAACAGAGGTTCCCCATGAGGAAACGGCACTGTACCTGTCTGAGGTCCCTTTCCTCAAGCCCCACTCTCTCCAGGCCTCACCCCTTAGATTTCCTGGAATTTCCTAACCTGGAGTTGGCAACCCTATCTCCTTCCCTTTATCGGGCCCTCTGACTTCAGCTTTCCGTCACCTTCCCCCTCCTGGCAGCCTCTGCGTAGGCTGTCTTTCTCCACCGGTGGGAGTGAGGGGTGGGAGAACCAAAGCAGCTTGCATCATTCTCCTCTCACAACCCTGTGAGGTGGGTTAGGCTGGAAGTCCGTGACGAGTCTGAAATCACCCAGTCAGTTTCTACAGCAAGGACCTGGGTCCAGCAGACTCCAATCTGAAGCCCTAACCCCTATGCCCTCCTCAATCTCCACACAATCTCCAGGAACTTCCCACCCGTCAGGACTGGCCCCAATGTGTTCTGCCTCAGAGGCATGGAGGGAGACTTCTCAGATCAACAGCCGCTCTCTTTCTTTGGCTGTCTCCCTCCTCCTCCCTCCCTCAGCCAATTGAAGGAAGGTTTTCTTTCTCTCCCCTGTGAATCGGTGGGACAGGCAACTCAGCCAATGGGACAGTAGGGAGAGCCAGTAACTGCCAGAATTAAGGTTGCTTGCCTTTCAATTGTGTTGTTAGCCGCCCTGAGCCTGCTCTGGCGGGGAGGGCGGGATACAAATAAAATTTTGTTGTTGTTGTTGTTTCACTGACAGAACCAGTGGCAGAGGCAGTCAATGGCAAACCACCTCTGAACATCCCTTGTTCTGAAGACCTCTTGTGTGTGTGTGTGTGTGTGCGTGTGTGCCATAAGTCATCTGTAGGGTTGACAATCCCCAGGTGGGGGCAGGGGATCCCCTGGTTTGGAGGCCCTCCCCCCACTTCAGGGTCATCAGAAATCAAGGTGGGGAGGGAAATGTCTGCAGGGAACTTTGGAGACGTATGCTCATAGGAAATAGTGGAGAATCAATCACCGGGTATCCGGGGCTCTGGAGGGGGGCTGCTTTTTGAGGCAGAGGCACCAAATTTGCAGGATAGCATCCAGTACCTCTTCACAAAATACCCCCCAAGTTTCAAAAAGATTGGAAAAGGGGTCCAATTCTGTGAGCCCCCATATAAGGTGCCCCTATCCTACATTATTTCCAATGGCAGGAAAGCATTAAAAAGGTGTGCGGTCCCTTTAAATGTGATGGCCAGGACTCCCTTTGGAGTTCAATGATGCTTGTCACAGCCTTGTTCCTGGCTCCACCCCAATGTCTCCTGGCTCCACCCCCAAAGTCCCCAGATATTTCTTTAATTGGACTTGGCAACCCTAGTCATCAGTGATGTGATGGGGAACACACACATTTGAAGTCAGTGAGCAAACATGGCCGTTCTGGGGATCTGGGGAGTAGTGGTGATAGATGACAGGCGGAGGGAGGGGGGAAGTCAGCAAAGCCAGAGGGAGAGGGGGAGTGTGTGTGTGTGGGGGGGAGAGGGAGCTGTGCATTCCCGTATTGAATTAGAGAAATCTTTAGCTCTCTGCTTTGAACTCCTCCCTGTATAGGCCTTATCCGCTGTTACTCCCAAGGAACCGACCTTTTATGGCTTCTTTCCTGCTGCTTTTACTAGGACTAACTCGGAGATGAATTCTTCCCAAATGCCACTTCGCCCTGTAAACGCCAGACAGTATATTACTGGGCCTCTCTTCTCTGGCATTTAATGCAGGCCGGCTTCTCTCGGGAGGAACCCCAGTGATGCTTTTTTCCAGGAGTGGGAAGAAAGTGACATTTCGTAATGATGCGAGATCTCCTGAACCATAAAAAGCCAAGCGCAGAAACCACAGGGGCCCGAATGCCGGGCTCTTGATTGTGGCTCACAACAGAGATCTCTGGCGATCTGTCTCGTCCAATTGTTCTGGATACTTTTATTTTATTTTTATTTTTTTCTTCTGCCGAAACGGTCAGGCAATGGGAGAAATATTCGAAATAATGAGAAATGTCTCTGTTCCTGTGATGGGTTTTTTTTTCTTGTCATTTGCATAGATTAATGGATAGAGATGCCGTTGGGTATATAAAGCAGAGATAGAAATTCTACAGAAGGAATTAAATCCTGAAGGTCGATTTTTTTCAGTCTCTGGCATTTCTATGGAGAATTGAGCAGCCTAATAAACTTTTCGGGGAATTCTGATCAGCAGTTGCTCCCTTCAGCATTGTCCGTTTAAAAGAAGGCCTAGGGCATTTTGGCAAATGCATGCTTCCCTCATGGAGGTTGCGGTGCGTTACGGACTTTGTATTCTTTAAGCATTGCAATGGTCTTAGAATAATAATAATAATACTTTTTATTTGTATCCCGCCCTCCCCGCCAGGGCAGGCTCAGGGTGGCTCACAATCATAGAGTTGGAAGGGACCTCCAGGGTCATCGAGTCCAAACCCCTGCACAACGAAGGAAACTCACAAATACCTCCCCCTAAATTCACAGGAACTGCGTTGCTGTCAGAGGGCCATCTAGTCTCTGTTTAAAAACCTCCCCGGAAGGAGAGGCCACCACCTCCTGAAGAATCCTAGAGTTGGAAGGGACCTCCAGGGTCATCAAGTCCAACCCCCTGCACAATGCAGGAAACCCACAAACACCTCCCCCTAAATTCACAGGATCTTCATTGCTGTCAGATGGCCATCTAGCCTCTGCTTAAAACCTCCAAGGAAGGAGAGGCCACCACCTCCCGAGAAGAAGCCTGTTCCACTGAGGAACCGCTCTAATGGTCTTGAGGCTGTCCTTCTTGCCTATGAGTATCAGGTAGCCAAGGAGGATTTCCCTTCTCAGAACCTGGCATTGATCCCTGTGAATGAGCAGGGGCTTTTACCGGCACAGGAGCCAGACCCACCTCCTCAGTACTTGTGTGTGACACTGCAACCCTTCCATTCAAAAATATCTAGGCTATCATAATCTGGCAAACAATCCAGCTGCTATACTTAAACTGACAACTGCAATGCTTAAAGACTACAAAGTCCACAATGCACTGCAACCTCCATGAGAGGGGGTAAGTCCTCTGGTAAGACCTCACCTGGAGTATTGTGTTCAGTTTTGGGCACCACATTTTAAGAAGGATCTAGACAAGCTGGAACGGGTCCAGAGGAGGGCAATGGTGAGGAGTCTGGAGGGGTCTGGAGACCAAGTCCTCTGAAGAAAGGTTGAAGGAGCTGGGCATGTTTAGCCTGGAGAGGAGGTGGCTGAGAGGTGATCTGATCACCATCTTCAAGTCCTTGAAGGACAGTCCTATAGAGGATGGTGTGGAATTGTTTTCTGTGGCCCAGAAGATAGGACCAATGGGTTGAAATTAAAAGAGTTTCTGGCTCAACATCAGGAAGAACTTCCTGACCGTGAGAGTGATTCCTCAGTGGAACAGGCTTCCTCGGGAGGTGGTGGGCTCTCCTTCCTTGGAGGTTTTTTAAACAGAGGCTAGATGGCCATCTGGCAGCAATGAAGATCCTGTGATTTTAGTGGGAGGTGTTTGTGGGTGTTCTGCATTCTGCATTGTGCAGGGGGTTGGACTAGATGACCCCGGAGGTCCTTTCCAACTCTATGATTCTGTGATTCTATGACTAGACGGACCCTCAATGGTCTGATCCAGCTGGGCTTTCCTGTTGTTCTTATGAAGGCCTCACACCTCTCTGCCCTGTTGTTGGCCCTCCAGAGGAACGGGCTGGCCACTGTGTGAGACAGGAGGCTGGACTAGATGGACCCTCACTGGTCTGATCCAGCAGGGCTCTTTATATGTTCTGTGTGCACTTTTCAGGATGAATTTGTCCTGGTTTCCCTTCACTCAGCGATTCTTCTGGTCAAATACCGGGGAAGCACAGAGATGATTATGATTATTTTGCGAAGTAAGTTTGTGTCTTTGAAACTGATGAGTTCCCCCAGCATGCTCAGACACCCCCAACAAACAAACGTTATATCCTGCGGATGGTGATGCGACTGTTGGTGTCGACACGCATAAAGAGAGGCTCGTATTGGTCCCAGAGTACCAAACACTTAATTTTATTGTCTTCATTAAAATGCTTTGTTTGCTTAATGAGCAAGCTAATACATTCCGAGCCATACATGTAATAAAAAAGAACAATAACGAAAACTTATTATTATTTTTGTAAATTAAGCCCAAAATGTCTTGAGTTAAAATTAAGAAAGTAAAGTCTTCTTCAGGGGGTTGTTGGGGATTAATGAAACGATGATGGATGTTGCATGGCAGCGGGCACACGGGCACCGATCGCGTTTGGGCCTCCCTACTTGCAGCTGGGCTTCCCGATTCAATTTGCAGGCAGAGATGACCTGGGTTGGGGGGGGGGGGGAGAAAAGGCCACACCTCTGGTTGAAAGAATAAGAAACCTCACTTATTTTAAAAATAAACTTTAGGCCTAAAAGAAGAAGAAGAAGATATTGGATTTATATCCCGCCCTCCATTCCGAAGAGTCTCAGAGCGGCTCACAATCTCCTTTCCCTTCCCCCCCCCACAACAGACACCCTGTGAGGTAGATGAAGATATTGGATTTATATCCCCCCCTCCACTCCGAAGAGTCTCAGAGCGGCTCACAATCTCCTTTACCTTCCTCCCCACAACAGACACCCTGTGAGGTAGATGAAAATATTGGATTTATATCCCGCCCTCCACTCCGAAGAGTCTCAGAGCGGCTCACAATCTCCTTTACCTTCCTCCCCCACAACAGACACCCTGTGAGGTAGATGAAGATATTGGATTTATATCCCGCCCTCCACTCCGAAGAGTCTCAGAGCGGCTCACAATCTCCTTTACCTCCCCCCCCACACACACACACACCAGACACCCTGTGAGGTAGATGAAGATACTGGATTTATATCCCGCCCTCCACTCCAAAGAGTCTCAGAGCGGCTCACAATCTCCTTTACCTCCCCCCGCCCCACAACAGGCACCCTGTGAGGTATATGGAGATATTGGATTTATATCCCGCCCTCCACTCCAAAGAGTCTCAGAGCGGCTCACAATCTCCTTTACCTCCCCCCCCCCCCACAACAGGCACCCTGTGAGGTATATGGAGATATTGGATTTATATCCCGCCCTCCACTCCGAAGGGTCCCAGATCGGCTCACAATCTCCTTTCCCTTCCTCCCCCCCCCCCAACAGACACCCTGTCAGGTAGATGAAGATATTGGTTTTATATCCCGCCCTCCACTCCGAAGAGTCTCAGAGCGGCTCACAATCTCCTTCCCCTTCCTCCCCCACAACAGACACCCTGTGAGGTAGATGAAGATATTGGATTTATATCCCGCCCTCCACTCTGAAGAGTCTCAGAGTGGCTCACAATCTCCTTTCCCTTCCCCACAACAGACACCCTGTGAGGTGGGTGGGGCTGAGAGGGCTCTCACAGCAGCTGCCCTTTCAAGGACAACCTCTGCCAGAGCTCTGGCTGACCCAAGGCCATTCCAGCAGGTGCAAGTGGAGGAGTGGGGAATCAAACCCGGTTCTCCCAGTTAAGAGTCCGCACACTTAACCACTGCACCAAACTGGATTAGTTGAGCAAACTTTCCGCTTCTGGGCACCTTGGACTGCACCTATGATAAAAGAAGGACAGCACTTGAAAGACTGACAAAAAAATTGTCCAGAGCAAACTTTCGCATGTCAGATTCGATCTCGGATTCAAGGATTCTAATTCCACTGGATTGTTCCTAGATCCAGTGGGGTTAGCTGGATTAGTTCTGTTGCTGCAAAACAGTAAAGCGTCCAGTAGCACCATACGTTCCCAGTCTGGTGTAGTGGTTAAGTGCACGGGTTCTTATCTGGGAGAACCGGTTTTGATTCCCCACTCCTCCACTTGCAGCTGCTGGAATGGCCCTGGGTCAGCCATAGCTCTTGTAGGAGTTGTCCTTGAAAGGGCAGCTTCTGTCAGAGCTTTCTCAGCCCCACCCATTTCACAGGGTATCTGTTGTGGGGGGAGAAGATATAGGAGATTGTAAGCCCCTCTGAGTCTCTGATTCAGAGAGAAGGGCAGGGTATAAATCTGTACTCTTTTTCTTGCCATACGTTGGAAGCACCATATCTGGCCATATGTTTGAAGCTCAGCAATGTCGATTCTTGGCTGGAAGACCACCAAGGAAGGCTCTGAAGAGGCAGCCAATGCCAAAACACCTCTGCTCCTCACTTGCCTGGAGAGCCCCTTGCAGGGGTTGGCAAAAGTCACCGGCGACGTGACGGCTCTTTACACACCTGCATTTCATTTCACTGTTGTTTACCTTGTAAGCTGCCTGGAGTTCCTAAAAGGTAGAAAGGTGACTAAGAAATGCCTTAAATCGCTCACTCCATCAATAGTGGTGCGTGCAGCGCAGTTGACTTTTTGCAGCTGTGCAGAGTTCAATCCCAATGGAAGCTGGGTTCAGGTAGCCAGCTCGAGGTTGACTCAGCCTTCCATCCTTCTGAAGTCGGTAAAATGAGTCCCCAGATTGCTGGGGGGGAGTGTAGATGACTGGGGAAGGCAATGGCAAACCACCCCTTAAAAAGTCTGCCATGAAAACGTTGTGAAAGCAACGTCACCCCAGAGTCGGAAACGACTAGTGCTTGCACAGGGGACCTTTCCTTTCCTTTTCCTTTCCCCCTGTAGACAGGGCCCCGTGGCACAGAGCGTTAAAGCTGTAGTACTGCAGTCCTAAGCTCTGCTGACGACCTGAGTTCGATCCCCAGCAGAAGCTGGGTTTTCAGGTAGCCAGCTCAAGGTTGACTCAGCCTTCCTTCCTTCCGAGGTCGGTCAAATGAGTCCCCAGCTTGCTGGGGGGAAAGTGTAAAAGGCTGGGGAAGGCAATGGCAAACCACCCCGTAAAAAGTCTGCTGTGAAAACGTGATGTGACGTCACCCCAGAGTCAGAAACGACCGGTGCTTGCACAGGGGACTACCTTGACCTTTATTCCGAGCCTGCCCAATTGACTTCTGCTCCCCCCATCCTCGCAGCGTAACCGTTCTGCTCAGCAGTCGTCTCTTTAAGTAGACAATTAGATCAATTCCAAATCCTATGAATCAGTCACCAATAAATGCCATGGTTTAACAAACACATACCCCTTCCGTGTTCGTCTGAGTAGCCCCCTGTGACACCAATGGCTGCCAGCCAGTTTGAATTGGCAGCGTCTTTGCATCTCCTTAGTTTTTGTGGAAACTGACGGGGGGGTCGTGGCTGAGAGAAAGAAAGACGGCAGCACATGGAAGGCCCCAGCTTCCATCCCAGGCGTTCCCGGTTAAAAGGATCAGGTAGGCGGGGGAGACGAAAAACCTCCAACTGCCAGTCTGAGCAGATCAACAGAAGCTGTATATATATATATATATATATATATATGGAGAAAGTAGAGAAAGAAGTACTTTTCTCCCTTTCTCAAAATACAAGAACTCGTGGGCATTCGATGAAATTACTGAGCAGACAGGTTAAAATGGATAAAATGGATAAAAGGATTAACATGTGGAATTCACTGCCACTGCAGTACTGCAGTCCTAAGCTCTGCTCATGACCTGAGTTCGGTCCCCGGCGGAAGCTGGGTTTTCAGGTAGCTGGCTCGAGGTTGACTCAGCCTTCCATCCTTCCGAGGTTGGTCAAATGAGTCCCCAGCTTGCTGGGGGGGAAGTGTAGATGACTGGGGAAGGCAATGGCAAATCATCCCATAAAAAGTCTGCTGTGAAAACAACGTTACCACAGAGTCAGAAACGACTGGTGCTTGCACAGGGGACCTTTCTGTTCCTTTTCCATTAGATAAAGAGCCCTGTGGCACAGAGTGTTAAAGCTGCAGTCCTGCAGTCCTAAGCTCTGCTCACGACCTGAGTTTGATCCCCGGTGGAAGCTGGGTTCAGGTAGCCGGCTCGAGGTTGACTCAGCCTTCCATCCTTCCGAGGTCGGTCATATGAGTCCCCAGCTTGCTGGGGGGGGAAGCGTAGATGACTGGGGAAGGCAATGGCAAACCACCCCGTTAAAAGTCTGCCGTGAAAACGTCGTGAAAGCAACGTCACCCCCAGATTCGGAGACGACTGGTGCTTGCACAGGGGACCTTTCCTTTTCCCTTCCCTTTTCTCTAATGGCAAACTAGAATGATGTGTATATGTGTGTTACATGTTAAAAAGTAAATTAGGTTGACAGGAAAACCCTCTGAGAAAGAAATGTCCTCATTTTAACCCAGACTCGGTAGGGATAGAGTAATTAACAGACATTTATTCCCCCATTCTGACATTGTTACTGTTGGGCTGCAATCACACACCCTAAATAATGCTCTTCCAAGCCACTTCCAAGACACCTCCCAACTGGGTTTGGATGGTTCACCAATAAAATCCAGTTGAAAAGTGCATTGAAAGTGAACTGGCAGTATTTAGGGTGTGCGATTGCAGCCTTTTATCTTTTTCCCACGCAATTGCTATCCAGACCGAATGTTCTTTCAATTTGTTAAGTGTCACTATTTTGCCATTGGATTCTAACTTTATACCACTTTGCATTCTTAACCACCGCCTACCTGCTATAAATCGCTCTGCTCCCTGTGCCCCATTCCATCGTCTGATGAAGTCCATATGCATAGCGAAAGCTGCCATTCTGAATAAAACTTCGTTGGTCTTAAAGGTGCTATTGAACTCCTACTTTAATCCCATACAGAGAACAGGTAGAAGAAGAAGAAGATATTGGATTTATATCCCGCCCTCCACTCCGAAGAGTCTCAGAGCGGCTCACAATCTCCTTTCCCTTCCTCCCCCACAACAGACACCCTGTGAGGTAGATGAAGATATTGGATTTATATCCCGCCCTCCACTCCGAAGAGTCTCAGAGCGGCTCACATTCTCCTTTCCCTTCCTCCCCACAATAGACACCCTGTGAGGTAGATGAAGATATTGGATTTATATCCCGCCCTCCACTCCGAAGAGTCTCAGAGCGCTCACAGCCTCCTTTCCCTTCCTCCCCACAACAGACACCCTGTGGGGCGGGTGGGGCTGGAGAGGGCTCTCACAGCAGCTGCCCTTTCAAGGACAACTTCTGCCAGAGCTATGGCTGACCCAAGGCCATTCCAGCAGGTTCAAGTGGAGGAGTGGGGAATCAAACCCGGTTCTCCCAGATAAGAGTCCGCACACTTAACCACTACACCAAACTGGCTGTATAGAAAGCAGGGTGGACTAACCCCTGAGTTCTGTGTGTGTGTTTATGGGGGGGATTGTATCCATGCGGCCTTCTCCTCACATGGCCTTGTTCCTCCCACCTCAATCCCAAAGGGTGATTAACGTGTGGAATTCACTGCCACAGGAGGTGGTGGCAGCGACAAGCATAGCCAGCTTCAAGAGGGGATTGGATAAACAGATGGAACAGAGGTCCAGCAGTGGCTACTAGCCACAGCAAAGTACAGATGGGACTCTCTGTCTGGGGGAAGGGATGCTCTGCATTCTTGGTGCTTGGGGGACACAGTGGGAGGGCATCTAGTGTCCTAGCCCCATTGATGGACTTCCTGGTGGCACCTGGTTTTTCTGGCCACTGTGTGACACAGAACGTTGGACTGGAGGGGCCGCTGCCCTGATCCAACATGGCTTCTCTCATCTTCTTATGTCTGTGGCAGTGATGCTTTATATTCTTGGTGCTTGGGGGGGGGCAACAATAGGAGGGCTTCTAGTGTCCTGGTCCCACTGGTGGACCTCCTGATGGCGCTGGGAGGGCGGGTTGCCACTGTGTGACACAGAGTGTTGGACTGGAAGGGCCATTGGCCTTATCCAACATGGCTTCTCTTATGTTCTTATGTGACACAGAGTGTTGGACTGGATGGGCCACTGGCCTGCTCCAACATGGCTTCTCTTATGTTCTTATGTTTGGGGCAGGGAAGCTTTGTATTCTTGGTGCTTGCACGGCAACAGTAGGAGGACTTCTAGTGTCCTGGCCCCACTGATAGACCTCCTGATGGCACCTGGGGTTTTTTGGCCACAGAGTGTTGGACTGGATGGGCCATTGGCCTGATCCAACATGGCTTCTCTTACATTCTCATATTCTTGGTGCTTGTGGGGAGCAACAGTGGGAGGGCTTCTAGTGTCCTGGCCCCGCTGGCGGACCTCCTGATGGCACCTGGGTTTTTTGGCCTTTGTGTGACACAGAGCGTTGGATTGGATGGGCCATTGGCCTGATCCAACATGGCTTCTCTTATGTTCTTATCCCTGATCACCAATAAACCATGTCTGTGAAGTGTCTTCCGCAAACATGCCAGCTTGGAGAGATGGGGGACGGGGAGCCCATGGACGGGAGCTCTTATCTAATGACCTTTTCTTTCTGGTTGGTTTGGCAGCCCCGCCCACGGTGAGGATCATCCACTCAGGCCTGGCCTGCAACATTGAGGAGGAGCGCTACTCGGAGCGAGTGTACACGATCCGCGAAGGAGAGACGCTGGAGCTGACGTGCCTGGTGACCGGCCACCCGCGGCCACAGGTGAGCCTCCTGCTGTGGTGGGCGTGGCCCACAACCCCCTCCCCTCCAAGGGACCTTAGCGTCTCTCCAGGTAGAAGACAGACCTGGCTCATGGGAGCTCCTGCTCACATCTGGAGATGTGGTTGGCTGTCTTTGTTACCTCTACCTTCGGAGGCAGCAAACCTCTGGATCCCAGGGCCAGGAGGCAACATCTGGGGAAGGCTTCTGTGCCTTGTTTCTTGTCCTCCCTTTGGGGTATCTGGTTGGCCACTATATGAGACAGGATGCTGGAGTAAATGGACCACTTGTCTGATCCAGTGGGGTTCCTCTCATGATCTTATGAAAGATTTGTCCTCTGTACCCTGTTGCTGGCCATCCAGAGGAACTGGTTGACCACTATGAGAGAGAGGATGCTGGACTAGAGGGACATCTGATATGGTTCATCAGTGCTTTTCTGATGTTCTTCTCAGGGGAAGGCCTCAGCCTCTCTGCCATGTTGTTTTCCCTCCAGAGGAACTGGTTGGCCACTGTGTGAGACAGGAGGCTGGACTAGATGGTCCCTCACTGGTCTGATCCAGCAGGGCTCTTCTGATGTTCTTCTCAGGGGAAGGCCTCAGCCTCTCTGCTCTGTGGTTGGCCCTCCAGAGGAACTGGTTGGCCACTGTGTGAGACAGGAGGCTGGACTAGATGGACCCTCCCTGGTCTGATCCAGGAGGGCTCTTCTGGTGTTCTTCTCAGGGGAAGGCTTCAGCCTCTCTGCCTTGTTGTTGGCCCTCCAGAGGAACTGGTTGGCCACTGTGTGAGACAGGAGGCTGGACTAGATGGACCCTCACTGGTCTGACCCAGCAGGGCTCTTCTGATATTCTTATGAAGGCCTCAGACTCTCTGCCATGTTGTTGGCCATCCAGAGGAACTGGCTGGCCACTGTGTGAGACAGGAGGCTGGACTAGATGGACCCTCACTGATCTTATCCAGCAGGGCTCTTCTGATGTTCTTCTCAGGGGAAGGCCTCGGCCTCTCTGCCTTGTTGTTGGCCCTCCAGAGGAACTGGTTGGCCACTGTGTGAGACAGGAGGCTGGACTAGATGGACCCTCACTGGTCTGACCCAGCAGGGCTCTTCTGATGTTCTTATGAAGGCCTCAGCCTCTCTGCCATGTTGTTGGCCATCCAGAGGAACTGGCTGGCCACTGTGTGAGACAGGAGGCTGGACTAGATGGACCCTCACTGATCTTATCCAGCAGGGCTCTTCTGATGTTCTTCTCAGGGGAAGGCCTCGGCCTCTCTGCCTTGTTGTTGGCCCTCCAGAGGAACTGGTTGGCCACTGTGTGAGACAGGAGGCTGGACTAGATGGACCCTCACTGGTCTGACCCAGCAGGGCTCTTCTGATGTTCTTATGAAGGCCTCAGCCTCTCTGCCATGTTGTTGGCACTTCAGAGGAACTGGCTGGCCACTGTGTGAGACAGGAGGCTGGACTAGATGGACCCTCACTGGTCTTAGCCGGAATGAGCACACAAGATCTACGCGATGTGCCCCATGCCAACTCCGTGGTGTGAGACGGTTCTCTGGCTCCTCTGCCTGAGAAGCCCCTGTGTTACAACCCGTGTTCCCTCTAGGCTGTTAGTGTGAGCTAGCTCAGTTTTTTAGCCTCCGGCTCACACATTTTTGTCTTCGCTCAGGAAAAACGGCCCCAGGACAAGCTAATTTATGCTGCAGCTCACTACTCTTAATGCTAGCAGCTCACAAAGTAGATTTGTTTTTTGTTTTTCTCACAAGACTCCACAGCTTAGAGGGAGTATCGGTTGCAGCACAAACACTTCTTGGGCCACTTTTCAGCTGACGGCCTGACTCCAAACTGAAGAGACACTTGGGCTTTAGGGATACCAACTCTGGCCTGGAGAAAAGCTCTGGAGATTTGGGGGTGGAGCTTGGGGGAGAACCTCAGCAGCACATGACCCTATATACTCCGCCCTCAAAAGCAGATGTTTTCTCCAGGGGAACTGATCTCTATAGTATGAAAATCATCTATAGTATGAAACTCAAAATAGCCGCCCAGAGCCTGCCTCGGCGGGGAGGGCGGGGTATAAATAAAAACTGGAGAGCCAGTTTGGTGTAGTGGTTAAGTGCACAGACTCTTATCTAGGAGAACCGGGTTTGATTCCCAACTTCTCCACTTGCACCTATTGGAATGGCCTTGGGTCAGCCATCGCTCTAGCAGACGTTGTCCTTGAACAGGCAGCTGCTGTGAGAGCCCCCTCCAGCCCCACCCACCTCACAGGGTGTCTGTTGTGGGGGAGGAAGGGAAAGGAGATTGTGAGCCACTCTAAGACTCTGAGATTCAGAGTATAGGGCGGGATATAAATCCAATATCTTCATCTACCTCACAGGGTGTCTGTTGTGCGGGAGGAAGGGAAAGGAGATTGTGAGCCGTTCTGAGACTCTTCAGAGTGGAGGGCGGGATATAAATCCAATTTCTTCATCTACCTCACAGGGTGTCTGTTGTGGGGGAGGAAGGGAAAGGAGATTGTGAGCCGCTCTGAGACTCTTCGGAGTGGAGGGCGGGATATAAATCCAATATCTTCATCTACCTCACAGGGTGTCTGTTGTGGGGGAGGAAGGGAAAGGAGATTGTGAGCTGCTCTGAGACTCTTCGGAGTGGAGGGCGGGATATAAATCCAATATCTTCATCTACCTCACAGGGTGTCTGTTGTGCGGGAGGAAGGGAAAGGAGATTGTGAGCCGCTCGGAGACTCTTTGGAGGGAAGGGCGGGATAGAAATCCAATTATCTAGGTATCTCCAGGCCACACCTGCTGGTGGGCGACTTTGCCACAATGGAGGCAGGCACTGTCACCAACCAACCCCCTTTTGCGCCAGCCGAGGTCCCTTCCGGACTCACCCCCCTCTCTTTTGGTAGAACTGTACAGAGCTCAGGCAACATGTATCTCTCAGGTTCCACTCTTTTGAAAGAGAATAATCTCTCTGATCAACCTTGTTTGGCACAGTGGTTAAGTGTAGAGCCAGCTTGGTGTAGTCGTTAAGTGGGCGGGCTCTTATCTGGGAGAGCCGGGTTTGATTCCCCGCTCCTCCACTTGCACCTGCTGGAATGGCCTTGGGTCAGCCGTAGCTCTCGCAGGAGTTGTCTTTGAAAAGGCAGCTTCTGTCAGAGCTCTCTCAGCCCCACCCACCTCACAGGGTGTCTGTTGTAGAGGAAGACAATAAAGGAGATTGCAAGCTGCTCTGAGACTCTGGTTCAGAGGGAAGAGTGGGGTGTATGGAGGGCGGGATATAAATCCAATATCTTTTGCATCGCCCCCCCCCCCCCCCCCCCCCCGACGGCTTGCTGGAGTGAAGCCTTGATCCTTTTGGAGTTTAGTGCCATTTTGAAATCTTACTGGAGATTTCAAATCTTATTGAAATCTTTCTGTCCCATTTGTCCGTTGGGAATTCTGTGTGCAGTCTTTGGACGCCTTGAAAAAGAATCTCGTGGGTTTTGCAGCTTTTTATTAGTTATTTAATTATTTTAGTAAATTTCTATCCAGCCCGTTCCCCGTAGGACTCAGGGCAGAGTACGAAATATGATAAAACAATAAAATACAATAAAAACATTTTCTCAACAGACAACTCGACAGCACTCTGAAAACTTTACCATATCATCATATATTGCCCAGCCTAGCCATCTCACATCATGATATCTCATAGAGATGGCAGATATTATTCAATTTTATGTGTTTTAACAAGTTATTAACAACACATGGTTACAATATTTAATTATCATTTTCTTATACTAAACCATATGATATTTCACCCCCCCTCCCTCCAATATTGACTTCCCCGAAGTTATACATTTGCATTTAATTCTAAAGGTACCACTAATCTATCAGAATATAATACTTTTGATTAATACTAAAAAATTGTCCAGTGTCTTTTTACGTTGCACTCTTTCTCCATATATCCTTTGAATTTCTTCCACTCCTTTTTGAATAAGTCTAAATCATAGTTTCTTAAAGTTTTAGTTAATTTGTCCATCTCACTCCACGATAAAACTTTCACAATCCAATCCCATTTCTCTGGTATTGTTCCTTGCTTCCAACGCTGCGCATACAATGTCCTAGCAGCTGAGAGCAAGTACCAAATTAAAGTCCTGTCTTCCTTTGGAAATTTTTCTAATTGTAATCCAAGCAAAAAAGTCTGTGCAGTTTTCTTGAAGTTGTAACCCAAAATTTTGGAGATTTATTATTCAATTTTATAGCACAGGTGACAGTGCTGATAGGGGAGCACAGCCAGATCAAGAGGAGACGGCCGCAGCTTCCGCTAAAAGCCTGGCGGAACAGCTCTGTTCTACAGGCCCTACGGAAGGCTAACAAGCCAGGTAGGGCCTGGATCTCAATAGGGAGCTGATTCCACCAGGTTGGGGCCAGAACTGAAAAAGCCCTGGCCCTAGTTGAGGCGAGGCGGGAGTCTCTTGGGCGGGGGGCGGCCAACAGATGTTGGGAGGTGGAACGTAACGACCTCCTGGACATATATGGAAAGAGATGGTCCCGCAGGTATGTTGGTCCCAGGCTGCAAATTATGGATGCGTCAGAAACATTTGGATATTTTTTTTCTGAGCTTTTGCCTTCGGTTGAGAGATGTGGTTGGAGCACCCTGGGCTAGAAGAGGATTCGAAGCAGGAATAATCCAGTCGACCTCCCGTTCACTGAGTCTCCTTTGATGGAACTGTTTGATGGAACTGTGAAACTTTTGGGGAATTGTTATTGCTATTTAGTCTTCTGTTGAGCATATTTGTATGATGTTGTTTCAGTACATTCTTAGTTATGTTCTTAGTTATTGAGAGCCAGTTGGGTGTAGTGGTTAAGTGCGTGGACTCTTACGTGGGAGAACCGGGTTTGATTCCCCCCTCCTCCATTTGCACCTGCTGGAATGGCCTTGGGTCAGCCAGAGCTCTCTTATCTGGGAGAACCGGGTGTGATTCCCCACTCCTCCACTTGCAGCTGCTGGAATGGCCTTGGGTCAGCCAGAGCTCTCGCAGGAGTTGTCCTTGAAAGGGCAGCTTCTGGGAGAGCCCTCTCAGCCCCACCCACCTCACAGGGTGTCTGTTGTGTGTATGGGGGGGGGGGAGATATAGGAGATTTGAAGTTGCTCTGAGTCTCTGATTCAGAGAGAAGGGCGGGGTATAAATCTGTAGTCTTCTCCTTCTTATTTGGTCACCATTACTTCAGTTGTGCTGTCTTTATCCAGAGCCCGCCTCAGCGGGGAGGGCGGGATATAAATGGAATTAAATAAATGACTAAGTACAAGTGACCTCTCTCCCTTTACCAGCAACAGGTACAAGGCAAGTCCAGGGCTTTTTCTTGTAGCAGGAGCTCCTTTGCATATTAGGCCACACACCCCTGATGTAGCCAATCCGCTGAGAGGTTACAGCAGGCCCTTTTCGAAGAGCTCTGTAAGTCCTTAGAGGATTGGCTACATCAGGGGTGGGTGGTCTAATATGCAAAGGAGCTCCTGCTACAAGAAAAGCCCTGGGCTAGCCTGTCTTCTTGGGATCGTCCCATTTACAGCTAGAGTCCCCAGTAGGGATGCCAATCCCCAGGTGGGGGCAGGGGATCCCCCGGTTTGGAGGCCCTCCTCCCTGCTTCAGGGTCATCAGAAAGCAGGGGGGATGGGGAATGTCTGCTGGGAGCTCTTTTATTCCCTAGGGAGATTTATTCCCATAGAAAAATAATAGAGAATTGATCCATGGATATCTGGGGCTCTGGGGGGAATGTGTTTTGAGGTAGAGGCCCCAAATTTTCAGTATAGCATCTAGTGCCTCCCCCCAAAATACCCCCCAAGTTTCAAAAAGATTGCACCAGGGGGTCAAATTCTATGAGCCCCAAAAGAAGGTGCCCGTATCCTTCATTATTTCTTATGGAAGGAAGGCATTGAAAAGGTGTGCTGTCCCTTTAAATGTGACG
The DNA here is from genome assembly GCF_032191835.1 of Heteronotia binoei. Taxonomy (NCBI): domain Eukaryota; kingdom Metazoa; phylum Chordata; class Lepidosauria; order Squamata; family Gekkonidae; genus Heteronotia; species Heteronotia binoei. The sequence continues at coordinate 4,027,079 of NC_083243.1, read as the reverse complement.
GCCAGAACTCCCTTTGGAGTTCAATGATGCTTGTCACAGCCTTGATCTTGGCTCCACCCCAAATGTCTCCTGGCTCCACCCCCAAAGTCTCCTGGCTCCATCCCCAAAGTCCCCAGATATTTCTTAAATTGGACTTGGCAACCCTAGTCTGCAGTGTTTTTAAGCCCGTGGACACTTTTGGTATTTGACAGAGGGGTATAGGCGGGGCCATAAAATGGCCACCGAGAGAGGAGGGATCCCTGCAGAGCCACGCCCACATACACAGGGGTAGGGCTGTTTTTGAACAGGAACACACAGGAACGCAGTTCTGGCTGGCTTGGTGCCGGGGGTGTGTGGCCTAAGGTGCAAATAAGTTCTTGCTGGGCTTTTTCTCTTTAAAAAAGCTCTGGGGGAAAGTGTGGTGATGTCAGGGGGTGTGGCCTGGTACGCAAATAAGTTCCGGCTGGGCTTTGTTTACAAAAAAAGCCCTGCACAGGGAGGAACCCTCACTGCAGGGCAGAAGACAAACGACTTTAAAAGAATGTGTGGGGGGTGGGAAGAAGAGCAGTCGAGTGAAACAAACACAGCGGTGGGAGCCACTGCCCAACAAATCAGGTCTCCAAGGGGCAATCCTAAGCCCTTCCCCCACCCACTTTCTGGGGTGGGGGGAGACCCTTGGTGGGCACCAGAAAGAAAGGTGTCAGTGCGCGCCATCGAGCGAGCTGCAAGCATAGATAGCTTCATGAGGGGATTGGATGAACCTATGGAGCAGAGCTCCATATCGTGGCTATTAGCCGCAGGGTATTGATGGAACTCGCTGTCTGGAGCAGCGAGGCTCTGTGTTCTTGGTGCTTGGTGAGGCAACTGTGGGAGGGCTTTTAGTGTCCTGGCCCCACTGTTAGTCCTCCTGAGGGCACCTGGGTTTTTTGGGCACTGTGTGACATGGAGTGTTGAACTGGATGGGCCATTGGCCTGATCCAACATGGCTTCTCTTATGTTCTTATGTGACACAGAGTGTTGAACTGGATGGGCCTTTGGCCTGATCCAACATGGCTTCTCTTATGTTCTTATGTGACAGAGTGTGGGACTGGAGCCAGTTTGGTGTAGTGGTTAAGTACGTGGACTCTTATCTGGGAGAACCGGGTTTGATTCCCCACTCCTCCACCTGCACCTGCTGGAATGGCCTTGGGTCAGCCATAGCTCTGGCAGAGGTTGTCCTTGAAAGGGCAGCTGCTGTGAGAGCCCTCCTAGCTCCACCCACCTCACAGGGTGTCTGTTGTGGGGGGAGAAGATATAGAGATTGTAAGCCGCTCTGAGTCTCTGATTCAGAGAGAAGGGCGGGGTATAAATCTGCAGTCTTCTTCTTCTTCTTCTTCTTATGGAGCAGAGGTTAATCATTGCCTATTAGCCACAGTATATTGGTGGAACTCTCTGTCTAGGGCAGTGATGCTCTGTATACTTGGTGCTTGGGGGGAGGGGCACCGTGGGAGGGCTTCAAGAGTCCTGGCCCCACTGATGGACCTCCTGATGACCCCTGGATTTTGGCCACGGTGTGACACAGAGTGTTATACTGGATAGGCCATTGGTCTGATCCAAGATGTCTTCTCTTATGATCTTATGTCTGGGGCAGTGATGCTCTGTATTCTTGGTGCTTGCGGGGGGGGGGCACAGTGGGAGGGCTTCCAGTGTCCTGACCCCACTGATGGACCTCCTAATGGCACCTGGGTTTTTTGGCCACTGTGTGGCAAAGAGTGTTGGACAGGATGGGCCATTGGTCTGATCCGGCATGACTTCTCTTATGTTCTTATGTCTGGGGCAGTGATGCTATGTATTCATGGTGCTTGGGGGGCAACTGTGTGAGGGCTTCTAGTGTCCTGGCCCCAGTGATGGACCTCCTGATGGCACCTGGTTTTTTTGGCCACTGTGTGACACAGAGTGTTGAACTGGATGGGCCATTGGCCTGATCCGACATGTCTTATCTTATGTTCTTAGCCACAGTGTGTGTGAGTGTGTGTGTGTGTGTGTGTGTGTGTGTATATATATGTATATATATATATATATATATATATATATATATATATATATATATATATATATATATATATATATATATATATATATATCTGGCTGCTGTGTGACACAGAATGTTGGACTGGATGGGCCATTGGCCTGATCTAACATGGCTTCTCTTATGTTCTTATGTTCTTATGACACAGTGTTGGACTGGATGGGCCATTGATCTGATCCAACATGGCTTCTCTTATGTTCTTATGTGACACCGAGTGTTGGACTGGATGGGCCATTGGCCTGATCCAACATGGCTTCTCTTATGTTCTTAAAATCCATGAGAAGCTATTAGCCACAGCGTATTGATGGAACACTCTTTCTGGGGCAGTGATGCTCTGTATTCTTGGTACTTGGAGGGGGCCAACAGTGGAAGGGCTTCTAGTGCCTTGGACCCACTTATGGACCTCATTATGGCACCTGTTTTTTTTTTTTTTTTTTGTTGGCCACTGTGTGTCACAGAGTGTTGGACTGCATGGGCCATTGGCCTGATCCAATGTGGCTTCTCTTATGTTCTTATGTGACACAGAGTGTTGGACTGGAGGGGCCATTGGCCTGATCCAACATGGCTTCCTTTATGTTCTAATGTTCTTATGAGCCTTTGGACATCTTATTGGGGACCCTGATGAAGGGTGAGAGAGAGAAGTGCTCATTGCAGACCTCTCCGGAAGGATTCTGGCCTGGTCTCTTTGCATGCCGGGAACATTGATGCTGGAAAGCTTTCAGATATCAGAACCACCCTTGGGCAGCCTCAGGAGGGGTTTCACGGCCTGCCTTCCGCTCAGCTTGTTGCTGGATCTCAGAGTGCGTCTTCCTTGACCGGGAGGGGGTGAAAGTCACGGGTGCCAGCTTGAAGTGAATGAAGGATGAGGGTCCATGTTGACATCGAAGAGAGGCGGGGAAGGAGCCGGCTGCCTTGTTTTATTAACTCGGCTATAATTGGAGATCTTGTTCAACATGAGAACAGAGAAGATAAAATTGATTTTTCGCCCCCTCCCCGCCCCTTTTGCAAGCGTATATTCCACCTGAAAGAATCGGTTCTCAGACGGTAAAGGACAATATGAATGTCAGACAGCAGAACTGGAGCTCATTAACAGTTTGGGTAGCATTTCTCGGAGGCAAAATAATTCTCACCTCGCTGGCTGGCTGCACGGGGGGGGTGGGGGGGGTGGGTGGGTGGGGGGCTCCGACTCCAGGTTGTTTTCCTGCTAGGAGTTTTATGTTACTTATCATGTAGTTCCATGCGAGGCTTCCTGGTCGTAAACGAAGTTAAAAGCCATGGGGTTATTCTGGACCCAACGTTGTTGCTGGAGCAGCGCATTAATGCAGCTGCGGAAAAGGCTTTCTTCCCACGCAACCTAACGCGGATGATGGGCCCTTACTGGCCTAGGTTTGACATGTCCCTCCTGGTGGGGGAGGCAGGGAGTTATAGAAGCAGCTGGAAGGGCCATCTGACATACAACGGTGTGTCACTGTCCACGGCAGTGCAGAAAAAGAGCTTCCGGAGCTCATTAAGCACAACTAATTTGCATAACTGCGTCACAGACTATAACTATAGTCACAGACCTCAAAAAAAGGTAAAGGAAAGGTCCCCTGTGCAAGCACCAGTCGTTTCCGACTCTGTGGTGACGTTGCTTTCACAACGTTTTCACGGCAGACGTAAGAGAAGCCATGTTGGATCAGGCCAATGGCCCATCCAGTCCAACACTCTGTGTCACAGAACATAAGTGAAGCCCTGTTGGATCAGGCCAATGGCCTATCCAGTCCAACACTCTATGTCACATAAGAACATAAGAGAAGCCCTGTTGGATCAGGCCAATGGTCCATCCAGTCCAACACTCTGTGTCACATAAGAACATAAGAGAAGCCCTGTTGAATCAGGTCAATGGCCCCTCCAGTCCAACACTCTGTGTCACATAAGAACATAATAGAAGCCCAGGTGCCATCAGGAGGTCCATCAGTGAAGCCAGGACACTAGAAGCCCTCACACTGTTGCCCCTCAAGCACCAAGAATACAGAGCATCACTTGCCCCATCTATACACACACACACACATGCCACTGATGGACGTCTGCTCCATATTTTTATCCAATCTCCTCTTGAAGCTGGCTATGCTTGTAGCCGTCACCACCTCCTGTGGCAGTGAATTCCACATGTTAATCCCCCTTTGGGTGAAGAAGGACTTCCTTTTATCCATTTTAACCTGACTGCTCATTAATTTCATTGAATGCCCACGAGTTTTTGTATTGTGAGAAAGGGAGAAAAGGACTTCTTTCTCTGCTTTCTCCATCCCATGCATAATCTTGTAAACCTCTATCGTGTCACCCGCAGTCGACGTTTCTCCAAGCTAAAGAGCCCCAAGTGTTTTAACTTTTCTTCATAGGGAAAGTGTTCCAAACCTTTAATCATTCTAGTTGCCCTTTTCTGCACTTTTTCCAATGCTATAATATCCCTTTTGAGGTGTAGTGACCAGAATTGCACACAGTATTCCAAATGAGACCACACCGTCGATTTATACAGGGACATTATGATACTGGCTGATTTGTCTTCAGTTCCCTTCCTGATAATACCCAGCATGGCGTTGGCCTTTTTTATTGCAATCGCACACTGTCTTGACATTTTCCGTGAGTTATCTACCACGACCCCAAGATCTCTCTCTTGGTCAGTCTCTGCCAGTTCACACCCCATCAACTTGTATTTGTAGCTGGGATTCTTGGCCCCAATGTGCATTGCTTTGCACTTGATCATTCTGGATTTCTTGCTTCCTTGGTAGCCGGAGTGGCTAGACAGACCGACTTCCGCCCTTGGTGCCTTTGAACTCGGTGCTTTCAGTGTTTGGCAGACAGTTAAAATTATACCTGCCTCTCGGCGGAGCATCGGGGTGGGCTGCGCTAACAAGGTTTGTGTGCTGCTATTCTTCCAAGACCATCGGGGAGGTTTTCTTTTATAGATTTCATTTTTATTCCATGTGCTGCTAATGAAGGCATAATGTGATTATGATGGACCAGGTCCAAGGGAAGTTGTTGTCATTCGGTTTGGGCATGAAATAATAAATTGCCTTTTGATTGAACGGTCAGTTTGGGGAATTAAAAAAAAACGGGGGGGGGGGGAGAGACTTTTCTTTAAAAAGCATCTGAAATAAGGTCTGGTTATGAGAGAGCCAGTTTGGTGTAGTGGTGAAGTGTGCGGACTCTTATCTGGGAGAACCAGGTTTGATTGCCCACTCCTCCACTTGCAGCTGCTGGAATAGCCTTGGGTCAGCCGTGGCTCTGGCAAAGGTTGTCCTTGAAAGGGCAGCTGCTGTGAGAGCCCTCTCCAGCCCCACCCACATCACAGGGTGTCTGTTGTGGGGGAGGAAGATAAAGGAGATTGTAACCCGCTCTGAGTCTCTGATTCAGAGAGAAGGGCGGGGTATAAATCTGCAGTCTTCTTCTTCTTCTGAGGACTCTTATCTGGGAGAACCAGGTTTGATTCCCGACTACTCCACTTGCAGCTGCTGGAATGGCCTTGGGTCAGCCGTAGCTCTGGCAGAGGTTGTCTTTGAAAGGGCAGGTGCTGTGAGAGCTCTCTCAGCCCCACCCACCTCACAGGGTCTGTTTTGTGGGGGAGGAAGGGAAAGGAGATTGCGAGCCGCTCCGAGTCTCCTTTGACTAGTGAAGGGTGGAGTATAAATCCAATCTCTTCTTCTCTTCTGAGAGCCTGTATGGTGTAGTGGTAAAGTGCATGGACTCTTATCTGGGAGAACTGAATTTGATTCCCCACTCCTCCACTTGCAGCTGCTGGAATGGTCTTGGGTCAGTCATAGCTCTGGCAGGAGTTGTCCTTGAAAGGGCAGCTGCTGTGAGAGCCCTCTCAGCCCCACCCACCTCACAGGGTGTCTGTGGGGGGGGAGAAGATATAGGAGATTGTGAGCCGCTCTGAGTCTCTGATTCAGAGAGAAGGGTGGGGTATAAATCTGCAATTCTTCTTCAAGAAGCAAATGAGATCTATCAGGAGCAATTCACTTTGTAGGATAAACTCATATAATTGTGTTATCTAAGCAAAAAATGGGCAGATAATATGGAGATAATCTTGAGAGTCCCTCAGACTGCAAGAAGATCCAATCAGTCAGTCCTAAGGGAAAACCCAGACTGTTCACTGGAAGGTCAGATGCTGAAGCTGAAGCTCAAAGACTTTGGCCACCCAATGAGAAGGGAGCACTCCCTGGAGAAGACCCTGATGCTGGGAAAGACAGAAGGCAAAAGAAGAAGGGGAGGGCAAAAGAGGAGATGGCTCCACAGCATTACTGATGTAACAAATGCAAATTTGAGCAGACTTTGGAGGATGGTGGAAGACAGGAGGGCCTGGCATGACTTTGTCCAGGGGGCCACAAAGAGTCGGACTTGACTGTGCGACTGAACAACAAATAAATATGGAGGAAGTTTTTACATGGAGATTTGCAGAGGGGGAAAATGTTTTTTGGAAGAAGAAGATACTGGATTTATATCTTGCCCCACACTCCGAAGAGTCTCAGAGCGGCTCACAATCTCCTTTCCCTTCCTCCCCCACAACAGACACCTTGTGAGGTGTGTGGGGCTGAGAGGGCTCTCACAGCAGCTGCCCTTTCAAGGGCAACCTCTGCCAGAGCTCTGGCTGACCCAAGGCCATTCCAGCAGGTGCAAGTGGAGAGGTGGGGAATCAAACCCGATTCTCCCGGAGAAGAGTCTGCGCACTTAACCACTACACCAAACTGATGTAATTAGCAAATTAGCTTCCTCTTCCTCTTCTGGATCGCTGCATAATTATGGGGGTTGTTTGGACTATTGGGGTTTTTTTTGTTGTCTACCTGCCATCGTTCTGATTGATGCTTCCCCCTTCCAAGAGGAGTTGGGTAAGTGGCTGGTCAAAGGGTGTGGCACTTCCTTCTTGAATTTTGCATCTTGGTTCTTCTGAGATTGGGTGTTAAGGAATTCCCAGGCGTCTCAGAGCTGTCACAATCTCCTTTACCTTCCCCCTCCCCCACAACAGACACCCTGTGAGGTGGGTGGGGCTGAGAGAGCTCTTGCAGCAGCTGCCCTTTCAAGGACAACTCCTACAAGAGCTCTGGCTGACCCAAGGCCATTCCAGCAGCTGCAAGTGGAGGAGTGGGGAATCAAACCCGGTTCTCCCAGATAAGAGTCTGCACACTTCACCACTACAGCAAAGCGGTGGGTGGGACCAAGTGAATCTTTTGCCTAGTGTATCCAAACAATTATCTCAAGCAGAATTTACCTTTTTAAAAATTCTTATTTGTAATTGTAGCAAATGGAGCAACAGTCTCCTGAACTGTTTACTAGTTTATGTGGAACGAACAAAAAAAAACCCTCCACAAAACAATTTTTAAAAATCCAGAAGTAACAAATAATTCATATTTCCTCTCCACGGTATTAAACAATTTTTTAAAAAAAAAAACATTCATCATTTTAAAATAAAAATGTTCCATAATCAATTTCTTTTCTTTTTTTCAATTTTTCGGAAAAAAACAGAAAACAAAAAAGGCTTCCGGAAAAAAACTGGGCTTTTCCCCAAATTTTCCCGGTTTATTTCCGGCCCTTCACATCTCTAACTTAGTAGCTGCAATTAACCTTCTGTGAGTTGGCCTGAGCTTTGACAACCCCAGGCCTTGAATCCAGCAGGAGCTCACTTCCCCTCTTCCTCCCCACCTACCTTGTCCATTGAATAGGAGGTGCAGCTGCATAACATTCCCTGGATTAGGAGAGCGGGCAGCCAGCCAGCCCCCAGGGGCTTGTCCACGCCCCCAGCAGCCCTCATTAACCCCTGGAGAAGCCTACACCACACTTTCTCCACTTCTGATGTGACTTTGGGTGGCAGGTGACTTGCTGGCTTTTTGGCTGGGGGTGGTAGCCCAGGAGAGCCCCAGACGAGCGAGGTCTGCTTGCGCTGGCTGGATTTCTAGCCAGCCCAAGCAGGCTTCATTTGCCCAGGGCTCTCCTTTCTTGCGTCGGGTTGCATTTGGATGGAAGGGGGGGGGGTTGCTTCGTATACTAATGAGTTATGCTAATGAGCTCCATGACCCCTAATGACCCCTGGACAACCCCTTTAGGCAGTTGCCATCACCATAGAGAGCGGCTGTGAATTTTGGACGGTTGTTCTGTGTTAGGTGAAGATTTTCCTTTGTGCCTCCATTTCCCCTGTGGCCATTGTTTTGGCAAAGGGGCCCCAAATTAGAGAGAGACGGAGATTAAAAAACAAACAGACAGTTCTTTGTGTCATGCGCAGTTTCGGGGCTGTCTGTATTCTAAGCAGCGGAGAAATTCAGTTCTGTATAGGTAAAAGGTTTTTGCCCTATGTTTGCGGGCGTTCTTTCCTAGTTAGCATATCAGTTCGATGAACACAATGCCTCTTGTACACTTTTTAAAATTAATACAAAAGGAAAGGCCACCCCCCCCCCCCGCCGCACAGCTAATAAAATCTTTCTCCAAGACTCATATCTTCCTTTCCACAGGTCCTAAATGGTTTTGGGTCATTATCTGTGCTGTAATATTGAACATTTTGGGGCAAATTACTCAAGATTTCTGTTTTGCAGCACTCCAGCACACAAAGGCAGGCAAGGCACCGATAATTTTGCACGTTAAGTGGTCCATTTGTTGCCGTGGAAACACCCCGTCCGCCCCAATACTCCGGCATTAATTTGGTCTTGATACCTTCGCTAAGTGAGTTCCAGCTGAGCCCGAAATGGTGGGGTCGTAGAAGGTCCTTTGATTCCGGGTTCGGCATCCTTCCACGCGTCGGCAAATGCATTGGGCTGGGAAACGATTGTGTGTACGTGTCAGTAAAGCCTTCAAGGCCATGGAGCAATGCAGACAGGTAGAGCTTTTCTGATCGGCTGGGGGCTCAGTGGTAGAACATCTGCTCGACGTGCAGAAGGTGCCCGATTCCGTCCCTGGCATCTCCAGCTGAAACGAACCAGGGAGTAGATGGAGGGCAGGGCAGGAGGGCTGCATCGGTGCTCAGCTTTTCTGGCCCTTTGGTGTCGTGGTGAAGTGCGCGGACTCTTATCTGGGAGAACTGGGTTTGATTCTCCTCCACTTGAAAAAAAAAAGCCCTGAGAATGTTCCGCAGAGCTATTTTCTTCTGCATCCAGTGAGGCTTTTTGAGATTTTTGTTGTTTTTGTGAGAGCCAGTTGGGTGTAGTGGCTAAGTATGCGGACTCTTATCTGGGAGAACCGGGCTTGATTCCCCACTCCTCCACTCGCAGCTGCTGGAATGGCCTTGGGTCAGCCATAGCTCTTATCTGGGAGAACCGGGTTTGATTCCCCACTCCTCCACTTGCACCTGCTGGAATGGTCTTGGGTCAGCCAGAGCTCTCTTATCTGGGAGAACCGGGCTTGATTCCCCACTCCTCCACTCGCAGCTGCCGGAATGGCCTTGGGTCAGCCATAGCTCTCTTATCTGGGAGAACCGGGTTTGATTCCCCCCTCCTCCACTCACAGCTGCTGGAATGGCCTTGGGTCAGCCAGAGCTTTCATAGGAGTTGTCCTTGAAAGGGCATCTTCTGGGAGAGCTCTCTCAGCCCCACCCACCTCACAGGGTCTCTGTCATGGGGGGAGAAGATATAGGCGATTGGAAACTGCTCCGAGTCTCTGATCCAGAGAGAAGGGCGGGGTATAAATCTGCGGTCCTCGTCTTCTTTTCAAAAGAACAAAAGCAAACAGACCTCGAGCTAATCTCTCCCATCCCGCTGTCCACCGAACCCCATCCATATATACGTGTCAATCAAAGGAGAAGGATTTTGTTTCAGGTCTCTTTTAATGGCCTAATTAGGCATAATGACATGTTCAAATGATTACATGTATGAAAACTAATTGCATAATGGAGGATAATGATGCTGATGAGGTAAATACACAATTAGCAGAAAAGCACTTATTTAAAAAAAAAAATTAAGGGAATTGGCACATATCTTTTTTGTTGTTGCTGCTGTTGTTGAAAGTTACAATTATGTGAATGTGATTCTCAGAGCCCGGGCTTTTTTTTTTTGTAGCAGGAACTCCTTTGCATGTTAGGCCACACCCCCTGATGTAGCCAATCCTCCAAGGACTTACAGAGCTCTTCTTACAAGGCCTCCTGTGAGCTCCAGGAGGATTGGCCACAGATAGGGGTGTGGCCTAATATGCAAAGGAGTTCCTGATACAAAAAAGACAAAACAAAAAAACCAAAAAACCCTGCTCTGAACCACAATCTTGTGTCGGAACATTTGTGTGAAGAGCCTCTCACCTGGTCAGGGGGGTTCCGGTTGTCTCAGACCCCCTAGGTATATAAGAATGGCCCCATCCTTTTGAAATCTTTTCTTTTTATCGCCCTTTTAGGCAGCGTTTGCAGTAGGCTTGCCAATTCCCAGGTCCCAGCGGGGGTGCTTCTGCTTTCCCAGTCTCCTTCCCGCCCCCAGTCAGCTGGACGGGGGCGGGGAAGCCCCACCCCCACAGCCCCCATGTGACTTTCCACCTCCGAAGGCTTCAGTCTCTGATTGAAAGGCTTCCTCTTGGGATGGGGTGTCTGTGTTACTTGGAAGAAGTTGGCTGCAACTCGTGAGTAGAGAGGCCAATCCCTTGCTTCAGAGTCGCCAGAAACCGGGGCGGGGGGGGGGAGGGAAACGTCTGCTGAGCACTTCATTATTCCCTATGTGGAGATCGATTCTCATAGGGTATAATGGGGAATTGATCTGGAGGTTTCGGGGGGGGGGCTCTGGGGGAGATGTTTTTTTGAGGTAGAGGCACCAAACTTTCAGTATAGTATCTAGTGCCTCTCCCCAAAGTACCCCCCAAGTTTCAAAACAATTGGACCAGGGGGTCCAATTCTATGAGCCCCAAAAGAAGGTGCCCCTATCCTTCATTATTTCCTATGGTAGGAAGACATTTAAAAAGGTGTGCTGTCCCTTTAAATGTGATGGGCAGAACTCCCTTGGAATTCAATGATGCTTGTCACACCCTTGTTCCTGGCTCCACCCCCAATGTCTCCTGGCTCCACCCCCAAAGTCCCCAGATATTTCTTGAATTGGACTTGGCAACCCTAGTTTGCAGCACATAAAACAAGACAACAATGTAGATGTTGTCATCCCATTCTGTCATAGTGCCACATGAGAATGCAAAGCCCCCTTGGGATTGTTCTAGAAAGATCTGTAAACGAGGTCTGGACAATTGTGCGGGGACCAGGGTGCAGGGAAGAAAGTCCAACAGACATTTCAAAACTCAGGTCCCTGTTCCAGGTTGACTAAGGACGGTTTTCAAGACTTTTGAAGACATGGCTTTGTCCAATGATGTCCCTTTGGAGAGCTCCAGGGCTTTCTTTGCAGCAAGAACTCCTTTGCATATTAGGCCATGCACTTCTGATGTAGCCAATCCTCCGAGAGTTTCCGGGGCTCTTCGTACAGGGCCTACTGTAAGCTCCAGGAGGATTGGCTATGTGGAGAAACGCCATCTTAGTTAATGGTGGTTCTTGGTTGGGAGGGAACATGAAACTGCTAAGGCAGGCTTTGTGGCCTAGCCTTCCCCTCACTCCCTCCTCCCTTCCGGAGTTAAACCATCAACTCTAGGGGGAAAGCCTCCTAGAGGGGCAGGAAGTTCTTTTGTTTTATTGGAGTGAGGCGGGAAAAGGTCAGTTCTCGGCTGGCCCTCAAGGAGAGAGGTTGTCAGTCTGTGGGCTCCTGGCTGTGGGAGAGGCTATCTCAAGAGGGAGAGGACTCCAGGCAGTCAGAATGAGGAAGTCATCCACAAGGCAGGGCAAGTTTAGACCAGGGACAAGAGGATGCGTTTAAATCCACCTTTTATTTGTCATTCTGGTTGCTGTTTGGGTGCTGTGTTAAACTGTTACATGCAACTGCTTTTTTCTTCTTTTCTTTTTCTCTTCTAATTAAATATTTTTACTGTTTTGAATGCTGGCAGTCAAACTTTGTACCACATAGATCCCCAACCGCTTAGACCATGCTGCTTTATGAAGGGGGCCCCGGGGAAGGGGGAAGGCATGTAGTTGGATAAGGTGCCAATCATCCAGGGGTTCCCCGAAGAAGTGCTGTGGTCTCTGTGACACCGAAGTACATGGTGGCAGAGGACCTTGAGGCCTGGCCTCAAAGCTGGAGAGGGGGATTGGGAGTCCTGTTCCTCTCAATCCGAACCCCTAGACTGAGCAGGTGGTGGTAGTGAGCCCAAGTGGCTGGAGGAGAAATAGTTCCCTCCAAAAAGGGGAATGGGGTCTGGTAGGCAAACCAGGGCCGTTCCATCACAGGCTACATCAGGGGTGTGTGGCCTGATATGCAAAGGAGTTCCTGCTATGATAAAAGTTCTGGAGCGCTGAATGGATAGACAATCACTATCATCATCGTGAACGCATAGAATCACTGAATCCTAGAGTTGGAAGGGGCTTCCAGGGTCATCTAGTCCAACCCCTTGCACAATGCAGGAAACTCACAAACACCCTAAATTCACAGGATCTTCATTGCTGTCAGAAGGCCATCCAGCTCCAAGGAAGGAGAGCCCACCACCTCCCAAGGAGGAAGCCTGTTCCACTGAGGAACCGCTCTGATGATCTGGAAGTTCTTCCTAATGTTGAGCCAGAAACTCTTCTGATTTAATTTCAACCCGTTGGTTCTGGTCCTACCTTCTGGGGCCACAGAAAACGATTCCACGCCATCCTCTATAGAACAGCCCTTCAAGTACTTGAAGATGGTGATCCTATCACCTCTCAGCCACCTTCTCTCCAAGCTTAACATGCCCAGCTCCTTCAACCTTTCCTCATAGGACTTGGTCTCCAGACCCCTCACCATCTTCATCGCCCTCCTCTGGACCCGCTCCAGCTTATCTAGATCTTCCTTAAATGAATGAAACCTGACACTGTCTAATTCTAGAGCTGGCAGCGGCTCTCCAGAGTCTCAGGCAGGGAAAGGTTTTTTGCTGCACCTCCTCCCTGATCCCTTTACATGGAGTTGCCAGGAACTGAACTTTTTGCATGCAAAACAGAGGCTCTTCCACTGAGCCACTGACCCTGCTCAAAATTGACATATGACACTGCCTGACACGGAATCAGACGCTTGATGCATCAGTGTCAGTATTGTCAACTCCAACTGGCAGCTGCTCTCCAGAGTTTCAGGCAGAGGTCTTTCCCTTCACCTCCTGCCTGGTCCCTTCAACAGGAGGTGCCCGGGATTGAAGCTGTGACCTTCTGCATGCCAGGCAGATGCTCTGCCACTGAGCCACAGCCCCACTTCATGGCTCTCCAGGGTCTCAGGCTGAGGTCCTTCCCATCCTTTCCTGCCTGGTCCCTTTAACTGGAGATGCCGGGGATTGAACCTGGGACCTCCTGCATGCCAGGCAGATGCTCTACCACTGAGCCATGGGTCCTTCCTTAAATCCAGCCAAATGCGTGAAGAATCAGACTATGGATCCCTTCAGGTCAGAATTGCCTACTTAGACTGGCACGGGCTCTCCAGGGTCTCAGGCGAAGGTCTTTCACGTCTCTTACTACCTGGTTCTTTTAATTGGAGATGCTGGATATCGGACCTGAGATCTTCTGCATGCCAAGCAGAGGCTCCGCGTTTGATCCATGGCCCTTCCCCATTTTATACATCATCTTCAGCATCTTACCTTTGTTAGAATAATACAAGCAGGGATGGCACTGCCAATAGGCAAACTAGGTGCCCCCCCCACATTTGACTCAGTAATGTTATCAGTGTGTGGGGGGGGGGCAGAAGTTTGCCTTGCCCAGCGTGCCAGACAGTCTAGAGCCCGCCCTGAAGACAAATAAGAATGAGAGCCAGTCTGGTGTCGTGGTGAAGTGTGAGGACCCTTATCTGGGAGAACCGGGTTTGATTCCCCCCTCCTCCATTTGCACCTGCCGGAATGGCCTTGGGCCAGCCATAGCTATCACAGGAGTTGTCGTTGAATTGGCAACCTCTGTCGGAGCTCTCTCAGCCCCATCTACCTCACAGGATCAGTGTTCCCTCTAAGCTGAGTTAGTGTGAGCTAGCTCACAGATTTTTTGGCCTCTGGCTCATACGTTTTTGTCTTAGCTCAGGAAAAATGAGTAGCTCACAACTTTAATACCAGTAGCTCACAAAGTAAAATTTTTAATTGGAGATACCCCTCACAAGACTCCATGGCTTACAGGGAACATTGCAGAGAGTGTCTGTTGTGGGTGTGGAAGGTAAAGAAGATTGTGAGCCGCTCTGAGACTCTTAAGAATCAGAGTGGAACAGGATACAAATGCAATGTCATCTTCTTCTTCTTCTTCTTCTTCTTCTTCTTAAGAACATCAGAGAAGCCATGTTGGATCAGGCCAATGACCCATCCCATCCAACACTCTGTGTTGCACAGTGGCCAATATGAGTGTGTGTGTGTGTGTTTGTGTGTGTGTATATATATATATATATATATATATATATATATATATATACACACACACACACACACACACACACACACACACACTGGCAATATGCTTGTAGCTATGCTTGTAGCCGCCACCTCCTCCTGTGGCAGTGATTTCAGTGTTAATCACCCTTTGGGTGAAGAAGTACTTCCTTTTATCTGTTTTAACCTGTCTGCTCAGCAATTTCATCAAATGCCCACGAGTTCTTGTATTGTGAGAAAGGGAGAAAAGGACGTCTTTCTCTACCTTCTCCATCCCATTCATAATCTTGTAAACCTCTATCATGTCACCCCGCAGTTGACGTTTCTCCAAGTGAAAGAGCCCCAAACGTTTTAACCTTTCTTCATAGGGAAAGTATTCCAAACCTTTAATCATTCTACTTGCCCTTTTCTTCACTTTTTCCAATGCTATAATATCCTTTTTGAGGTTCGGTGACCAGAATTGTACACAGTATTCCAAATGAGACCGCAACATTGATTTATACAGGGGCATTATGATACTGGCTGATTTGTTTTCAATTCCCTTCCTAATAATTCCCAGCATGGCGTTGGCCTTTTTTATTGCAATTGCACACTGTCTTGACATTTTCATTGAGTTATCTACCGCGACCCCAAGATCTCTCTCTTGGACAGTCTCTGACACTTCACACCCCATCAACTTGTATTTGTAGCTGGGATTCTTGGGCCCAATGTGCATTACTTTGCCTTTGGCCACACTGAACCTCATCTGCCAGGTTGACGCCCACTCACCCAGCCTCAACAGGTCCCTTTGGAGTGCCTCACAATCCTCTCTGGTTCTCACCACCCTGAACAATTTAGTGTCATCTGCAAACTTGGCCACTTCACTGCTTACTCCCAACTCCAGATCATTAATGAACAAGTTAAAGAGCATGGGACCCAGTACTGAGCCCTGCGGCACCCCACTGCTTACCGTCCTCCACTGCGAAGACTGCCCATTTATACTCACTCTCTGCTTCCTATTAATTAGCCAGTTTTTGATCCACAAGAGGACCTGTCCTTTTACTCCATGACTCTCGAGCTTACTAAGGAGCCTTTGATGAGGAACTTTATCAAAAGCTTTCTGGAAGTCAAGGCAAACAACATCTATTGGGTCCTCTTTGTCCACATGTTTGTTCACCCCCTCAAAGAACTGTAACAGGTTAGTGAGGCAAGATCTTCCCTTATAGACTCCATATTGAGTATTCCTCAATAACTTGTGTTCATCAGTGTGCCTACTCATTCTGTCCTTGATAATGGTTTCTACCAACTTTCCCAGTATTGAAGTCAGACTGACTGGCCTGTAATTTCCCGGATCTCCTCTAGAACCCTTTTTAAAGATGGGGGTGACATTTGCTACCTTCCAGTCATCAGGAATGGAGGCAGATTTCAATGAAAGATTACAGATTTTTGTTAGAAGATCCACAAGTTCAACTTTGAGTTCTTTCAGAGCTCTTGGATGTATGCCATCCGGACCTGGTGACTTATTAGTTTTTAATTCGTCAATCAGTTGTAGGACCTCCTCTCTTGTCACCTCAATCTGACTCAGGTCTTTCAACACCCCTTCCAAAATTAGTGCTTCTGGAGCGGGCAAACACTTCTCCTCTTCCACAGAGAAGACAGAGGCAAAAAATACATTCAGCTTCTCAGCCATTTCCCTATCCTCCTTCAGTAATCCTTTGACCCCTTGGTCATCCAAGGGCCCCACTGCCTCCCTGGCTGGTTTCCTGCTTCTAATATATTTGATGAAATTTTTATTGTTGGTCTTTATGGTTTTTTTTGCAATATGCTCCTTATAGTCCCTTTTTGCCTGACTGATCACAATCTGATCACAGTTCTTCCACAGCGCTTCAGTGCCTTGTTCAGCCAGGGTCCCAGATCAGTGAGGAATCCAGAACTAGTCCTGTCCAAAGAGTTGTCCTCAGAGAGGTTTTTGGGTTGGAACGGAGTGACTGCATTTCATTGCAAAGGGGGGAAACGGCAGCCATTTTTGAGATGCAGAACGTTCCATTAGAACTGGCCTCATCCTGATCTCCGGCCTTCCTTTTCAACAAACGTGGAGGCTTTCGACATGGACGCTCGTTTCAGTAAACACGCAGCTATTGTACTGCAAGAAATCAATACCTTTTGCCCTCTTTACAAGGGAAGGTCTAGTGGGGGAAAAAAAAATATGCCATTTAAGTTGAGCGTTCTCAGATGCTCAGTTAACTGGATTTAATTTGAAGAGGGAGAGACGGGCGAAAGAATTGTGTTAAGCGGGTCTGCCCTTCGGAGAATATCCGGGGTAGCTGAGCAGCGGCTGAATGGCGTGCTCTCTGGCACCTTCTCTCTCGAAGGACACGAGTTCAAGTTACAAGGCTGTCAGGCGGGTCAGCGGTTCACTCCTGGCACAAAGCTCGTTTCATGATCCTGGCGAATCGTCAATGCCTTTTCGATTACGCTTGGATAGAGAAAGGTTTTCAAGGCTCCGAGAACGTCACGCTGCAGGGCTGAAAGGTAGAAAAAAATGTTCTCTGGGGTCCGTTGGATGGATAGTTGATTAAGCCTCTCCGCAGCCAGTGGAAGAATGAAAACCTTTTGCTTTGCGTGGCACTGCAGTGAGCAATTTGGCCTTGCGATGTAGCCAACACCTGCACCTAAATCGCTTGTTTGCTGGAGCCATTTCTTCACTGTTCCTTCAAGAGCCAGTGTGGTGTAGTGGTTAGTTGTGTGGCATGTGGGAGAACTGGGTTTGATTCCCCACTCCTCCACTTGCAGCTGCTGGAATGGCCTTGGAGCCAGAGCTGTCACAGAGCTGTCCTTGAAAGGGCAGCTTCTGGGAGAGCTCTCTCAGCCCCACCCACATCAAAGGGTGTCTGTTGTGGGGGAGGAAGGGAAAGGAGATTGTAGGCCACTCTGAGACTGTCCTTGAAAGGGCAGCTTCTGGGAGAGCTCCTTCAGCCCCACCCACCTCACAGGGTGTCTGTTGTGGGGGAGGAAGGGAAAGGAGATTGAGGGCCACTTTCTGGTTCAGAGAGAATGGCGGGGTATAAATCTGCAGTCTTCTTCTTCTTCGATATGGACTGGCTGGCATGTAATTAGAGACGAGCAGGCAGTGAAGCCCTGCATTCCTGGTGCTTGGGGGGCAACAATGGGAGGGCTTCTGATGTTGTGGACCCACTGATGGACCTCCTGATGGTACCTGGGCTTTAGCCACCGTGTGACACAGAGTGTTGGACTGGAGGGGCCACTAGCCTGATCCAACATGGCTTCTCTTATGTTCCTGTGTCTGGGGCAGTGATCCAGCGTAGCTTCTGCAATGGCCATCTTGCTTTGAGCTGATTGCTTGGAAGTGGTCAATGAGGGTTCCCCCCCGGCTGGAAGCTGAGGTACAGTCTGGCCTGCAGGTGACAGAGGTAGGGGGCATGCGGAGATCCGTGTCCCAGGCTGTGACAGAAAACAAAGCAGCCTGCAGTTTGGGTTCAGTCAAAGAGGGGGCATTTTTGCCGAGATGCCGGGTTGCGAAGGGAGGGCAGAGGGAATTCAGGCTCATGTCGAACTGCTCAGGTGTATGATGCAGGCCCAACGGTCGTTCTCACCAAACTAGAGCGATAGTGTGGTGTAGTGGTTAAGTGTGCAGACTCTTACCTGGGAGAACCAAGTTTGTTTAACAAAAAAAAGCCCAGGTGCCATCAGGAGGTCCATCAGTGGGGCCAGGACACTAGAAGCCCTCCCACTGTGCCCCCCCCCCCCAAGCACCAAGAACACAGAGCATCACTTGCCCCAGACATAAGAACATAAGAGAAGACATCTTGGATCAGACCAATGGCCCATCAAGTCCAACACTTTGTAACACACAGTGGCCAAAACCCTTCTAGTCCTCAGGAACAGAGGCAGATTTCAATGAAAGATTACATCTTTTTGTCAGGAGATCCACAAGTTCAACTTTGAGTTCTTTCAGAACTCTTGGATTTATGCCATCCGGACCTGGTGACATTAGTTTTTAATTTGTCTATCAGTTGTAGGACCTCCTCTCCTCCTCCTCTCTGGCTATGCTTGTAGCCACCACCACCTCCTGTGGCAGTGAATCCCACATGTTAATCACCCTTTGGGTGAAGAAGGACTTCCTTTTATCCGTTTTAACCTGACTGCTCAGCAATTTAATCGGATGCCCACGAGTTCTTGTATTGTGAGAAAGGGAGAAAAGGACTTCTTTCTCTACTTTCTCCATCCCATGCATCCCATGTAAACCTCTATCATGTGACCCCGCAGTTGACGTTTCTCCAAGCTAAAGAGCCCCAAGAGTTTTAACCTTTCTTCATAGGGAAAGTGTTCCAAACCTTTAATCATTCTAGTTGCCCTTTTCTGCACTTTTTCCAATGCTATAATATCCTTTTTGAGGTGCGGTGACCAGGATTGTACACAGGATTCCCCACTCTTCCACTTGAAGCTGCTGAAATGTCTTTGGTTCAGCCATAGCTCTCTCACAGAGATTGTCCTTGAAAGGGCAGCTTCTGTCAGAGCTCTCTCAGCCACACCCACCTCCCAGGGTGTTGTTGGGGGAGAAGAGATAGGAGGCTGTGACTGCTCCGAGGTTCAGAGTATAGGGTGGGATATAAATCCAATATCTTCTTAAATCCAGGTCAGCCTGGCAAAGGTCAGACAGACAGAGCATCTCCAGCAAGACTTAATTTAATTAAAGTGCCCCCCGAGCAATTTAAATGCTGCCCCCCAAACATTTGGAATTATGGCTACGGGCAGGGGTGGAATTCTATCAAGAGCTCCTTTGCAGGAGAGCCAGTTTGGTGTAGTGGTTAAGTGTGCGGACTCTTATCTGGGAGAACCGGGTTTGATTCCCCACTCCTCCATTTGCACCTGCTGGAATGGCCTTGGGTCAGCCATAGTTCTGGCAGGAGTTGTCCTTGAAAGAGCAGCTGCTGTGAGAGCCCTCTCAGTCCCACCCACATCACCGGGTGTCTTTTGTGGGGGGAGAAGAAACAGGAGATTATAAGCCACAAGGCGGGATATAAAATCCAATATCGTCTTCTTCTTCTTCTTCTTCTTCTTCTTCTTCTTCTTCTTCTTCTTCTTCTTCTTCTTCTTCTTCTTCTTCTTCTTCTTCTTCTTCTTCTTTTTCTTCTTCTTCTATTTACTGTTTAATAATTTTGATGAAGCTACATTTTCAAATGGTCTGGGATGCTTGTAAAGCTTTTATAAAAGGGATTGTCATTCAGACTGCGTCACAAGAAAGAAAATGAAGGAATAAAACTAAATGTGAATTACTTACGTTAGTGGACTCATTAGAGACGCTATAGAAGGCAACATTAAATGAGAAAATTAAGCAAAAAAAAAATTGGTGGGGGGACCCAGCAGATACATTTTTAGGTGGGGGGGGGCATGGAGCCCAAAATGACATCACAAGAGCTTCCCGGCCTCCACTTGCAGCTGCTGGAATGGCCTTGGGTCAACCATAGCTATTGCAGGAGTTGTCCTTGAAAGGGCAGCTGCTGTGAGAGCCCTCTCAGCCTCACCCACCTCACAGGGTGTCTGTTGTGGGGGGAGAAGATATAGGAGATTGTAAGCCGCTCTGAGTCTCTGGTGCAGAGAAAAGGGCAGGGTATAAATCTGCATTCTTCTTCTGAGGACTCTTATCTGGGAGAACCAGGTTTGATTCCTCACTCCTCCACTTGCAGCTGCTGGAATGGCTTTGGGTCAGCCATAGCCCTGGCAGAGTTGTCCTTGAAAGGGCAGCTTCTGTCAGAGCTCTCTCAGCCCCACCCACCTCA
The DNA here is from genome assembly GCF_032191835.1 of Heteronotia binoei. Classification (NCBI taxonomy): domain Eukaryota; kingdom Metazoa; phylum Chordata; class Lepidosauria; order Squamata; family Gekkonidae; genus Heteronotia; species Heteronotia binoei. The sequence continues at coordinate 4,006,880 of NC_083243.1, read as the reverse complement.
CAGGGTGTCTGCTGTGGGGTGGAAGCTATAGGAGATTGTAAGCTGCTCTGAGTCTCCGGTGCAGAGAGAAGGGCGGGGTATAAATCTGCAGTCTTCTTCTGTGGACTCTTACATGGGAGAACCAGGTTTGCAGGAGGTCCATCAGTGGGGCCAGGACACTTTCGCCATTTATAATCTGATATGCCCCGTAGCGCAGAGTGGTAAAGCTGCAGTACTGCAGTCCAAACTCTCTGCTCACGACCTGAGTTCTATCCTGGCAAAAGCTGGGTTCAGGTAGCCTGCTCCAGGTTGACACAGCCTTCCATCCTTCCGAGGTCGGTGAACTGAGTCCCCAGCTTGCTAGGGGGGAAAGCGTAGAGGACTGGGGAAGGCAATGGCAAACCACCCCGTCAAAAGTCTGCTGTGAAAACATTGTGATAGCAACGTCACCCCAGAGTCGGAAACGACTGGTGCTTGCACAGGGGACCTTCCCTTTCCTCCTTTGCTTGATCCCCGTCATACATGGCTTGGAGGAGAGGAAGAGCCACTGTGAATGAAACAGGACCATGCGCTCCATCTTGATGGAGCTGCCATTCGGCAGATGTGTCGTGGGCGTCACAAGTCTCCAGCGGTGCTCTCATTGCAAAGGGGGAAAGAGACCTGACAAAGAGCCCTTTTCTGAAACCCTCCCCCCCCCAACTGGGGGTCAGAGCTTAGCACAGAGACATTTTGAATCTGGCAAAGGGTAACCCCTAATGGAAGACGGTTGATCTCTGAGGCTCCAACTGCAACTGTTTGCACAACAGTTGTAAAAGCTGGAGAGTGTCTAAATATAAATGTAAAGGAAATCCTGGGCATTCCTTTATGGAATTCAAGGCTTTCCCTCGTGTACTGCAGGCTGAAGACGGCAAATGTAATGGATAGTTCCCTAGGCAGTTCATTGCCGCTGCTGTGGCTGGAACATCAACCCTCTGTTGCGTAGTGCTTTTTGTCGATAATATCGATAATAAATGGTTTACTTCGAAATATAGAGTAGCAAGCCAAGACTTGTATCAACAGTTGTTACTTTTATACAGTTTTTGCCCCCCTTTTCGGTATAGCCATCCCTTTCTGCAGAGAGCCAGTTTGGTGTAGTGGTTAAGAGTGCAGACTCTTATCTGGGAGAACCGGGTTTGATTCCCTTCTCTTTCACTTGCAGCTGCTGGAATGGCCTTGGGTCAGCCATAGCTCTGGCAGGAGTTGTCCTTGGAAGGGCAGCTGCTATGAGAGCCCTCTCAGCCCCACCCACCTCACAGGGTGTCTGTTGTGGGGGTGGGGGAAGGTAAAGGGAGAGTCAGTTTGGTGTAGTGGTTAAGTGTGCAGACTCTTACCTGGGAAAACCAGGTTTGATTCCCCAGTCCTCCACTTGCAGCTGCTGGAATGGCCTTGGGTCAGCCATAACTCTGGCAGGAGTTGTCCTTGAAAGGGCAGCTACTGTGAGAGCCCTCTCAGCCCCACCCAGCTCACAGGGTGTCTGTTGAGCTGGTTTGGTGTAGTGGTTAAGTGTACAGACTCTTATCTGGCAGAACTGGGTTTGATTCCCCACTCCTCCACTTGCAGCTGCTGGAATAGCCTTGGGTCAGCCGTAGCTCTCGCAGGAGTTGTCCTTGAAAGGGCAGCTTCTGTCAGAGCTCTCTCAGCCCCACCCACCTCACAAGGTGTCTGTTGTGGGGGAAGAAGATATAGGGCAGGGGTGACCAACGGTAGCTCTCCAGATGTTTTTGCCTACAACTCCCATCAGCCCCAACCAGCATGGAGAGCTATCGTCGGCCACTCCTGATATAGGGGATTGTAAGCCGCTCTGAGTCTCTGATTCAGAAAGAAGGGCAGAGTATAAATCTGGAGTCTTCTTCTTCTTCGTATAGCCTCCAGCTGATAGCTGGAGATCTTTTGGCATTGCAGTTGGTCAGTTCCCCTGGAGAAAAGGGCCGCTTTCGAAGATGGGCTCTACTGAGGCCCTGCCCTTCACCCTGCCTCCACCCCCAACTCTCTGGGGATTCCCAACACACACCTGGCAATCCTACCTTGGGATGTGAAAATCTCCTTTGTGTATTTGTTCAGTGTGTGGAAGGTGACACACACCATTCCTTTACTTCTCTCCCCCCACCCCCACAACAGACGTCCTGGGAGGTAGGTGGGGCTGAGAGAGCTCTCCCAAAAGCTGCCCTTTCAAAGACAACTCCTGCGAGAGCTATGGCCGACCCAAGGCCATTCCAGCAGCTGCAAGTGGAGGAGTGAGGAATCAAATCTGGTCCTGCCAGTTATGACTCCACACACTTAACCACTACACCAACCTGGCTCTCATGGTTAACGCTTTGAGCCTAAGATCCAGAGGTAAACATGAAATGGCTGGGCGTTGTGAGCTTTTGTACATAAGTCGTTTCACGTGCTGGTCAGCCAATGGAGAAAGTAGAAATTTTGCTCTGTAGCTCCTGTGTGATTGATCAAGGCTGGCCCAGCAAGTTGCGATGCAGAAGGAAGCAAGAGAGAGGGAGAAGGAAGCAGGTGACAGTGAGTTGCTCGTGGGCCTGATAGGAGCCCTCTAGGGGCCAGATATGTCCCTCAGGCCACACATTTGACACCCTTGGGCTATACCATGCATTCCTTCCTTCTCTTACCTGTCCTTTCATTAAGGGGGGGGGGGAGTTGTCCTATCAATGCTACTTGCTGTGGTAGCATGCTTACTCTTCTGTAGATCATTAATCTTGTGGAAGGAAGGCATTGCCATCAGTAGAGAAAAGGGGTAGCCTCCAACTCAGTATCTCCATCTTGTCTGGACTTAAGTTGTGAAATGAGGGATGGTGGCTCAGCGGTAGAGCATCTGCTTGGTAAGCAGAAGGTCCCAGGTTCAATCCCCAGCATCTCCATCTAAAAAGGGTCCAGGCAAGTAGGCGTGAAACACCTCAGCTTGACACCCTGGAGAGCCGCTGCCAGTCTGAGTAGACAAGACTGACTTTGATGGACTGAGGAGGGTCTGATTCAGTGTAAGGCAGCTTCATATGTTCATATGAGAAAGTGAGCAAAACAGCCCTTCATGAGTCAACAGTGTGATGCGGTGGCTAAAAAGGCAAATGCAATTTTGGGCTGTATCAACAGAAGTCTAGTGTCCAGATCACGGGATGTGATGGTATCGCTTTACCCTGCTCTGGTAAGACCTCACCTGGAATATTGTGTTTAGTTTTGGGCACCACATTTTAAGGATATAGACAAGCTGGAACAGGTCCAAAGGAGGGCGATGAAGATGGTGAGGGGTCTGGAGACCAAGCCCTATGAGGAAAGGTTGAAGGAGCTGGGGATGTTTAGCCTGGAGAGGAGGCGACTGAGAGGTGATAGGATCACCATCTTCAAGTCCTTGAAGGGCTGTCATCTAGAGGATGGGGTGGAATTGTTTTCTCTGGCCCCGGAAGGTGATAGGATCACCATCTTCAAGTCCTTGAAGGGCTGTCATCTAGAGGATGGGGTGGAATTGTTTTCTCTGGCCCCGGAAGGTAGGACCAGAACCAATGGGTTGAAATTAAATCAAAAGAGTTTCTGGCTGAGCATTAGATGATGATGATGATGATGATGATGATGATGATATTGGATTTATATCCCGCTCTCCACTCCGAAGAGTCTCAGAGTGGCTCACAATCTCCTTTCCCTTCCTCCTCCACAACAGACACCCTGTGAGGTGGGTGGGGCTGGAGAGGGCTTTCGCAGCAGTTGCCCTTTCAAGGACAACCTCTGCCAGAGCTCTGGCTGACCCAAGGCCATTCCAGCAGGTGCAAGTGGAGGAGTGGGGAATCAAACCCGGTTTTCCCAGATAAGAGTCTGCACACTTAACCACTACACCAAACTGGCTCTCAGGAAGAACTTCCTGACCGTTAGAGTGGTTCCTCAGTGGAACAGGCTTCCTTGGGAGGTGGTGGGCTCTCCTTCCTTGGAGGTTTTTAAACAGGCTTGATGGGCATCTGACAGCCATGAGGATCCTGTGAATTTAGGGGGAGGGGTTTGTGAGTTTCCTGCATTGTGCAGGGGGTTGGACTCGATGACCCTGGAGGTCCCTTCCAACTCTATGATTCTATGAAAGCTGTGTATCCATTCCTCTGAACGATGCGTCTCAGAATACGGTTTAGCGAGAGGAAGAAACGTCTGAAGAAACAGGAGAGGGAGATATTGGCCATCCCGAGGAGGCTCTCTGGAGAATCCTCCAGCACTGCCCCTCTTCCCTGTTTACAACTTCGCTGCGAGGGAAGACGATTTGACAAAGCAGGCAGTGTGACTCGAAGGGGAGCATCTGCAGAGGGCGAAGGGGCCCTTGCCAAATTATCCATCATTTTGAGAGATGCCGCCTGCCATGGGATGCAGGGAATTCCCAGCCACATGGCAGAGCTCTGACACAGGACCGGAGGTCGGAGGTGCCATGTTTGGTCTCCACACCTGCCTGGCTCATTAGACAATGCAGGGCACATCGGGAGTGCTTCGTGTTTGGACATGTGGCTGGCTGGGACCAAGAAGTGGCAGGCAGACTAATTCAATTAAGTCGGGCTGCAGAGAATATTACCCTCGCAAAGCCAATTGTGAGACACGCCAGAGCTAGGAATATACTGGACAGGAAAAGAGAGAGTGAGGGGAACTGTCAGAGGCAAATTTTGCTGGGTAGAACAAAACCCTCCTCAAGTAGACAAGCTGGAACGGGTCCAGAGGAGGGCGACGAAGATGGTGTGGGGTCTGGAGACCAAGTCCTATGAGGAAAGGCTGAAGGAGCTGGGGATGTTTCGCCTGGAGAGGAGGCGGCTGAGAGGTGATAGGATCACCATCTTCAAGTCCTTGAAGGGCTGTCCTCTAGAGGATGGTGTGGAATTGTTTTCTGTGGCCCCAGAAGGTAGGACCAGAACCAGAGGGTTGAAATTATATCAGAAGAGTTTCTGACTCAACATTAGGAAGAACTTCCTGACCGTTAGAGCGGTTCCTCAGTGGAACAGGCTTCCTCCTTGGGAGGTGGTGGGCTCTCCTTCCTTGGAGTTTTGAAACACAGGCTAGATGCCCATTTGACAGCAATGAGGATCCTTTGAATTTAGGGGGAAGTACATGTGAGTTTCCTGCATTGTGCAGGGGGTTGCACTAGATGCCCCTGGAGGTCCCTTCCAAGTCTAGGATTTTATGATTCCAAGATAGAAGGAGGTTTTTCAACAGAGGCTAGATGGCCATCTGACGGCAATGAGGCTCCTGTGAATTTAGGGGGAGGTATTTATGAGTTTCCTGCATTCTGCAGGAGGTTGGACTAAATGACTCTGGACGTCCCTTCCAACTCTAGGATTCTATGATTCTTCAGGAGGTGGCGGGCTCTCCTTCCTTGGAGGTTTTTAAACAGAGGCTAGATGGCCATTTGACAGCAATGAAGATCCTGTGAATTTAGGGGGAGGTGCTTGTGAGTTTCCTGCATTGTGCAGGGGGTTGCACTAGATGCCCCTGGAGGTCCCTTCCAAGTCTAGGATTTTATGATTCCAAGATAGAAGGAGGTTTTTCAACAGAGGCTAGATGGCCATCTGACGGCAATGAGGCTCCTGTGAATTTAGGGGGAGGTATTTGTGAGTTTCCTGCATTCTGCAGGAGGTTGGACTAAATGACTCTGGACGTCCCTTCCAACTCTAGGATTCTATGATTCTTCAGGAGGTGGCGGGCTCTCCTTCCTTGGAGGTTTTTAAACAGAGGCTAGATGGCCATTTGACAGCAATGAAGATCCTGTGAATTTAGGGGGAGGTGCTTGTGAGTTTCCTGCATTGTGCAGGGGGTTGCACTAGATGCCCCTGGAGGTCCCTTCCAAGTCTAGGATTTTATGATTCCAAGATAGAAGGAGGTTTTTCAACAGAGGCTAGATGGCCATCTGACGGCAATGAGGCTCCTGTGAATTTAGGGGGAGGTATTTGTGAGTTTCCTGCATTCTGCAGGAGGTTGGACTAAATGACTCTGGACGTCCCTTCCAACTCTAGGATTCTATGATTCTTCAGGAGGTGGTGGGCTCTCCTTCTTTAGAGGTTTTTCAACAGAGGCTAGATGGCCATTTGACAGCAATCAGGATCCTGTGAATTTAGGGGGAGGTATTTGTGAATTTCCTGCATTGTGCAGGAGGTTGGACTAGATGATCCTGGTGGTCCCTTCCAGCTCTATGATTCTATGATTCTTCAGGAGGTGGCGGGCTCTCCTTCGTTGGAGGTTTTTAAACAGAGGCTAGATGGCCATCTGACAGCAATGAGGATCCTGTGAATTTAGGGGGAGGTGCTTGTGAGTTTCCTGCATTGTGCAGGTGGTTCGACTAATAATAATAATAATAATAATAATTAATAATAATAATAATAATTAATAAATAATAATAATAATAATAATAATAATAATAATAATAATAATAATAATAATAATAAATTTTATTCCAGTATATTCCTGTCCAGTATATTCCTAGATGACCCTGGTGGTCCCTTCCAACTCTATGATTCTATGAGTGCTGTTTCTGAGCTTCAGTGCAGCGTGGTCTTGTCAGCCACCAGCGAGCCTGCAGCAAACGTGGACTATTGCACCCTTCTTAAATCTTCGTTCGCGAAGCCAAGCCGAGAGAGAGCAGCGTGGCCTAGTTACCACATTCTCTCACAAACTGCACAGAGAGCCTTCACTTTAAGTTAGGAAACCAATACTGGTGACTATTTTTTTTTAAATAAAACATAACATATAAATATTGTGGAGAGAAAGAGTGTCTAAACTATTCTATCTAACTGAATGGCTTTGGATTGTAGTAGGCCATCTGCATAGTTCAGGGCAGGAGGAAAGACACCGTGTTGTTCTTCCTGATGCATGCAGGGAAGAAGCAGGAAGAGAATAAAGAAGAAGGGAGTTCCCTGAGTTGCATTTTATTGGTTAGAGAGGGTGAGTGAAAGCAGACACGGAGGAGACTGATATGAATCTACCTATCTAGCTTGCTCTGTGGTGTTTGTAGTCTTGGAGGACTGAGCAAGGGACATCGTCGGTCAGTTCTTCTAACAGATCTCAGTCTGACGTTTTAATCAGTGCCCCACAGTGACTGTAATGTGAGCTAATATGGGAAATGGGTGATGTGTAGAGAATTGTGCCTCGAAGGACAAGATTGGGCTAGGTGGAGTCGCTGGAGTTGCTGAGGAACAGCTGGAAACATACTTTGAGATTGGGTAAAGTCCGGAGTGTTGTGTAGCATCCCAGTGGCCCCCTGAGGGTTAGGGTTGCCAAGTCCAATTCAAGAAATATCTGGGGACTTTGGGGATGGAGCCAGGAGACTTTGGGGGGTGGGGCCAGGACACACTGGGGGCGGAGCCAGGAGCAAGGGTATGACAAGCATAATTGAACTCCAAGGGAGTTCTGGCCATCACATTTAAAGGGACTGCACACCTTTTAGAATGCCTTCCTTCCATAGAAAATAATGAAGGATAGGGACACCTTCTTTTGGGGCTCATAGAATTGGACCCCCTGGTCCAATCTTTTTGAAACCTGGGAGGTACTTTGTGGAGAGGCACTAGATGCTATACTGAAAATTTGGCGCCTCTACCTCAAAAGACAGCCCCCCCAGAGCCCCTGACACCCACGGATCAATTCCCCATCATTCCCTATGGGAATCGTTCCTGGAGGTGCATAATAGCTATGGGGGTGGAGCTCCCCCCGCCGGCCAGCTGGCTGGGGGAGGGGGGAAGCCTGTAAAACCAGGGGATCCCCCGCTGGGACCTGGGGATTGGGAAGCCTACTGAGGGCTGTATTTAACACAAAGGTCCCCAATCTTTCGGAGCCTGCAGGCTCCTTTGGAATTCTGATGCAGCATTGTGGGCGTGACTGCAAAATGGCTGCCAGAAAATGGCTGCCACAGGAGGTAGAATTAGGGCTGGCGGGGGGAACCTGCCCCTACGTTGCTGGTGCGATGACATCACCCGGAAGTGACATCATCAAAATGGCGACACACACACAACTGTGAGATGGGCCAGAGTTAGGAATATACTGGACAGGAAAAGAGAGAGAGCTGCTCTAGGCTGCTCTAGGCGTTTCCGGGAAAACTCTATGGTTTTCCAGGGCGCTCTAGCCATTTGGGAGGGGCAATGCTATGGTACAGGAAGCTGGGGCCTTGACAGCCCTAGGTAGAGTCAATCACACAATGGCTGCCACAGCTTACTTTCAGCCACCCAGTGAGGATCCTCGTGCTGTTTAGGCAGCTGGTGATGAAGAAACATTTTTTAAAAAATCTGCACAGCCAGTCAAATCTCCAGGGACCAACCAGAAGCCTTGCTGGGCATAAGACCAACCTGGCTCCACCCACTTTCTAAAAACACTTGGTGGGCAGCACGAAAGGCGTGGACATGCACTATGGAGCCTATGGGAACGGTGCTAAGGACCCCTGATTTAACATTAGAAACATCATCAATTTTTTTGCATGCATATGTCACTCACCACTGCACTGCAAAATGGGCTTTGTAGTCCCCAGTTGCTTCCTCTGCAGCAAGCTGGGCTTGAGTTGTTACTGTAATTGCAGAATAGAGTTATGTGTTTTCTAAGAGGGCCAGTTTGGAGACCCAGTGTGGTGTAGTGGTTAAGTGTGCGGACTCTTGTCTGGGAGAACCGGGTTTGATTCCCCACTCCTCCACTTACAGCAGCTGGGAGAACTGGGTTTGATTCCCCACTCCTCCACTTTTCTCTCTCTCTCTCTCTCGGCTTGGCTTCGCGAACGAAGATTTAAGAAGGGTGCAATAGTCCACGTCTGCTGCACTACAGCAGCTGGAATGGCCTTGGGTCAGCCATAGCTCTGGCAGAGTTATCCTTGCAAGGGCAGCTTCTATGAGAGCTCTCTCAGCCCCACCCACCTCACAAGGTATCTGCTGTGGGGGAGGAAGATAAAGGAGATTGTGAGCTGCTCTGAGACTCTTCGGAGTGGAGGGCGGGATATAAATTCAGTATCTCATTCTTCTTCTAAAGCAAAAGCTCCCGAGCATGCCTGCTTCTTCCCTGTTGCAGACAGGAGCTCTAAGCTACAAAAACCATAATGCTGCGCGACTGACCTGTAAGACACACACAAACAGAATATAGAGCAGGGGTGGCCAAACTGTGGCTCAGAAGCCGCATGTGGCTCTTTCACGCATACTATGTGGCTGTCAATGCCCCCACTGCCCTGTTGCCCAGCTTGGAAAAGGCATTTGTCTCTTTAAATTGCTTCTCCAAGCCAAGCCAGTTGGCAGCTTGGAGAATGCATTTAAATTAAAGTTACCAAAGATTTCAGGTTTTCACGGCTGGTAACATCATTAGGGTTTGTAGAATCTTTCGGGCTCACGAGCCGTGTTCAACAGCCAGTTTCCTTATCACTACCCTTCCAGGAAGCCCCACCAAACAATGGGCACATCCACAAACCAATTGCCCTTTCATCACAGCCCCTCCAGCCTAGAAATAGCAGCTCTCCAGCAGCCCTGGCCTCACTCAATGCACAGCAGCCAAGAAGGTCAGAGCGCCTGCTCCGGCTGCAACGCCACTGAGGATGTTCTCCGCAGCTGAGAACGAAACGTCTGGAAGGAAAACTTTCTCCGGTAGAACACGGCACGAGCCTGAAAGATTCTACAAACCCTAATAAAGTTGCTTTCTTTCCACCTCTCCCTCCCTCCTTCCCTCCCTTTCTTGTGGCTCTCAAACATCTGACATTTATTCTGTGTGGCTATTACACTGGGCAAGTTCCGCCACCCCTGATATATAGTTAAGGACGCACAGGGAACTTGAGACTTTATCCGTCTGAGAAGGATTGGGCAACGTCCAGAGACATTTTTCTGTAGATATCAATGGGAAAAGGAAAGAAAAGGTCCCCTGTGCAAGCGCCAGTCGTTTCCGACTCTCGGGTGCCGTTGCTCTCACAATGCCTTCCCCAGTCATCTACACTTTCCCCCCAGAAAGCTGGGGACTCATTTGACCGACCTTGGAAGGATGGAAGGCTGAGTGAACCTCAAGCCGGCTACCTGAAAACCCAGCTTTTGCTGGGGATCGAACTCAGGTCATGAGCAGAGCTTAGGACTGCATTACTGCAGCTTTAACACTCTGCGCCATGGGGCTCTTTAGGGTAAAGGTGGTCCGCACCTCAAAAAGGATATGATAGCATTGGAAAAAGTGCAGAAAAGGGCAACTAGAATGATTAAAGGGTTGGAACACTTTCCCTATGAAGAAAGGTTAGAATGCTTGGGGCTCTTTAGCTTGGAGAAACGTCGACTGCGGGGTGACATGATAGATGTTTACAAGATAATGCATGGGATGGAGAAAGCAGAGAAAGAAGTCCTTTTCTCCCTTTCTCACAATACAAGAACTCGTGGCGTTGCTCTCACAACGTTTTCATGGCAGGCTTTTTACGGGGTGGTTTGTCATTGCCTTCCCCAGTCATCTACACTCCCCCCCCCCCCCAGCAAGCTGGGTACTCATTTTACCAACCTCAGAAGGATGGAAGGCTGAGTGAACTTCAAGCCAGCTACCTGAAGACCGAGCTTCCACTGGGGATCGAACTCAGGTCATGAGCAGAGCTTAGGACTGCAGTACTGCAGCTTTAACACTGCATCACGGGGCTCTTCAAGTGGCCCGTGAGCAAATGGATATTCATCATGATGACTGGCCGCCAAGCTTTTCTTCGGCTGGTTTTCCGTTGGCTCTTTGGCTATAACTTGCGCGTTTGTTTTTCAGCTGGAAATGACCGGCGTTGTTTTGAGCAGGGTAGCCGTTTGAGAGGCTGAGGATTTTCACAGCCATTAGCATGCAAAATAAGATTGGAAGAGAGGTTTCCATACGGCCTGCACCCATTTATCACCCGCTATGTGCCACCTTCAAACTGAAATCGGTTACGTTGCTTTGCTAGTCTTGCAGGGAAGCCAATTCCGTCCTGCTGTGTCGGCTGCAATAAAAATTCCTCACCCCCCCCCATCCATTTGCAAATAGCCATGGGAGGGGTCCTGCAATTTGCCAGGGTAATAAAGAACACTGGATCGCCCTGTCTTGCTATGTGGTCTTTTTTCAATATTTCTTTCCAGGGGCGTCAGGCTATAAAAATTAACAACGAACCAACCCTCAGGTTTCCAAACAAACAAGAATCATCTCACAGCAAAAATTGCCATGGTCAGGTTGGGAAACAGGGGCAGGGATTTGAGAGCCGGTTTGGTGTAGAGGTGAAGTGCGCGGACTCTTATCTGGGAGAACCGGGTTTGATTCCCCACTCCTCCACTTGCAGCTGCTGAAATGGCCTTGGGTCAGCCAGAGCTCTCTCATCTGGGAGAACCGGGTTTGATTCCCCACTCCTCCACTTGCAGCTGCTGGAATGGCCTTGGGTCAGCCAGAGCTCTCTTATCTGGGAGAACCGGATTTGATTCCCCACTCCTCCACTTGCAGCTGCTGGAATGGCCTTGGGTCAGCCAGAGCTCTCTTATCTGGGAGAACCGGGTTTGATTCCCCCCTCCTCCACTTGCACCTGCTGGAATGGCCTTGGGTCAGCCAGAGCTCTCTTATTTGGGAGAACCGGGTTTGATTCCCCACTCCTCCACTTGCACCTGCTGGAATGGCCTTGGGTCAGCCACAGCTCTCTTATCTGGGAGAACCGGGTTTGATTCCCCACTCCTCCACTTGCACCTGCTGGAATGGCCTTGGGTCAGCCACAGCTCTCTTATCTGGGAGAACCGGGTTTGATTCCCCACTCCTCCACTTGCACCTGCTGGAATGGCCTTGGGTCAGCCACAGCTCTCTTATCTGGGAGAACCGGGTTTGATTCCCCACTCCTCCACTTGCACCTGCTGGAATGGCCTTGGGTCAGCCAGAGCTCTCTTATCTGGGAGAACCGGGTTTGATTCCCCACTCCTCCACTTGCACCTGCTGGAATGGCCTTGGGTCAGCCACAGCTCTCTTATCTGGGAGAACCGGGTTTGATTCCCCACTCCTCCACTTGCACCTGCTGGAATGGCCTTGGGTCAGCCAGAGCTCTCTGATCTGGGAGAACCGGGTTTGATTCCCCACTCCTCCACTTGCAGCTGCTGGAATGGCCTTGGGTCGGCCAGAGCTCTCTTATCTGGGAGAACCGGGTTGGATTCCCCACTCCTCCACTTGCAGCTGCTGGAATGGCCTTGGGTCGGCCAGAGCTCTCTTATCTGGGAGAACCGGGTTGGATTCCCCACTCCTCCACTTGCAGCTGCTGGAATGGCCTTGGGTCAGCCAGAGCTCTCTTATCTGGGAGAACTGGGTTTGATTCCCCTCTCCTCCACTTGCAGCTGCTGGAATGACCTTTGGTCAGCCATAGCTCTCTTATCTGGGAGAACCGGGTTTGATTCCCCCCTGCTTCATTTGCAGCTGCTGGAAGGACCTTGGGTCAGCCATAGCTCTTGTAGGAGTTGTCCTTGAAAGGTCAGCTGCTGTGAGAGTCCTCTCAGCCCCACACATCTCACAGGGGGTCTGTTGTGGGGGAGGAAGGCGAAGGAGACTGTGAACTCTGAGACTTCACATTATTTGGCATGGAGGGTGGAATATAAATAGGGTTGCCAATCCCCAGGTGGGGCCAGGAGATCTCCTGGTATGGAGACCCTCCCCCCGCTTCAGGGTCATTAGAAAGTGGGGAGAGGTGAGGGACATGTCTTGCTGGGAACTCTATTATTCCCTATGGAAACTGATTCCCTTAGGAAATAATGGAAAATTGGTCCGTGGGTATTTGGGGCTCTGGAAGGGCTGTTATTTGAGGTGAATTTTTCAACATAGCATCCCGTTCCTCTCCCCAAAATGCCCCCCAGATTTCAAAAAGATTGGACCAGGGGGTTCAATTTTACAAACCTCAAAAGAAGGTGCCCCTATCCTTCATTATTTCCTATGGAAGGAAGGCAGTAAAAAGGTGTGCGGTCCCTTTAAAAGTGATGCCCAGAACTCCCTTTGGAGGTCAATGATGCTTGTCACACCCTTGCTCCTGGCTCCACTCCAATGTCTCCTGGCTTCACCCCCAGCTCCACCCCCAAAGTCCCCGGTTATTTCTTGAATTGGACTTGGCAACCCTAGATGTAAATCCACTATATCATCATCATCATCATCTCAAACGCAGCTTTGACTGGTATATCAGCTGTATCCATTCCAAGGTCAGTCAGATTTTGCCAAGATTAAGATCACAGAGAGAGGACCTCCTGACTGTCCCATCAATCCAAAAAGCTCATCTGGATGGCACACGAGGAAGGGCCTTTTTGGTAGCAGCTCCACAATCCTTGAGCAACTTTTGGGTCTTCCGGAGGAAATTGAAGATAGTTTTACTTATGACCACATCTGGTGCAATTTACTAGCTACCCTGAATTGTGATTTTTAAATTTTGAGTTTTATGTTTTCAGTGCATCTTATTTTATGCATTTTGTCTTTTTGTCGTATGCCACCATGGCAGTGTAAAGAAGAAAGGCTGATAGAGGTCTACAAGATTATTACATGATAGAGGTCTACAAGATTATGCCCGGGATAGAAAAGGTAGAGAAAGAAAGACTTTTCTCCCTTTCTCACAATGCGAGAACTTATGGGCACTCCATGAAATTGCTGAGAAGTTGGGTTTGAACGGATAAACGGAAGTACCTTCACCTATTGAGTGATTACTGCCATAAGACATGGTGGTAACTACAAGCATAAAAAGCTTCAAGAGGGGATTGGATAAACATATGGAACAGAGGTCCATCAGTGGCTCTTAGCCACAGTGTATTGTTGGAACTCTCTATCTGGTGCAGTGATGCTCTGTATTCTTTGTGCTTGGGCGGAGGGGCACAGTGGGAGGGCTTCTAGTGTCCTGGCCCCACTAGTGGACCTCCTGATGGTTCCTGGGTTTTTTTTTTTTGGCCACTGTGTGACACAGAGTGTTGGACTGGATGGGCCATTGACCTGATCCAACATGGCTTCTCTTATGTTCTTATGTGACACAGAGTGTTGGACTGGATGGGCCATTGGCCTGATCCAACATGGCTTCTCTTATGTGACACAGAGCGTTGGACTGGATGGGCCATTGGCCTGATCCAACATGGCTTCTCTTATGTACTTATGTGACACAGAATGTTGGACTGGTGGGCCAATGGCCTGATCCAACAGGGCTTCTCTTATGTTCTTATGTGACACAGAGTGTTGGACTGGATGGGCCACTGGCCTGATCCAACATGGCTTCTCTTATGTTCTTATGTGACACAGAGCGTTGAACTGGATGAGCCACTGGCCTGATCCAACATGGCTTCTCTTATGTTCTTATGTGACACAGAGCGTTGGACTGGATGGGCCACTGGCCTGATCCAACATGGCTTCTCTTATGTTCTTATGTGACACAGAGTGTTGGACTGGATGGGCCACTGGCCTGATCCAACATGGCTTCTCTTATGTTCTTATGTGACACAGAGCGTTGGACTGGAGGGGCCACTGGCCTGATCCAACATGGCTTCTCTTATGTGACACAGAGTGTTGGACTGGAGGGGCCACTGTCCTGATCCAACATGGCTTCTCTTATGTGACACAGAGTGTTGGACTGGAGGGGCCACTGGCCTGATCCAACATGGCTTCTCTTATGTGACATAGAGTGTTGGACTGGAGGGGCCACTGGCCTGATCCAACATGGCTTCTCTTATGTTTTTCTCTTATCTTCTAATGGTGGAGTCCAGTTCCATGGGTGCCCATGGTCAATACAAAATTCATTTTCCACCAACCAAAAGATAGACCTGAAATTTATTGTCCATTTAATCCATTCAGAAATTTGATTTATTAAAAAAACAACAACACACGTTATGAGCAGCGCTCTTCTCTTTCGCCCACCAATCTTAAAAATACCAGGGTGATTATTCCGAATTCTGATCCCCCTGCGTAAATGCAAAGAAGGATGCCTCTGCTAACGCAAACATGGGAAACAAAAGAAAGCAATCAATCTGACATTCTATCAGGCATTTATCCGGGGGCCCATTTTCTGTACAGATGATTTAATGTTCCTTGTAGCCAAGAGTTTAATAATAGCAGAAAACGCTGACAGTCTGCAATGGGGGAATATAGCTGCGCTCAAGGTGGGTGTCTCACATGCCGCTTGGATCCTCTTGACAGAACCGACGTTCCCTCTAAGCCGCAGCGTCGTGTGAGCAAAAATTCAACTTTGTGAGCCGCTAGTATTAAAGCTGTGAGCTACTGGCATTAAAGTGGTGAGCTCCTGCGTAAATTATTGTGCTCTGGGGCCAGCCTTCCTGAGCTAAGAGCAAAATGTGTGAGCTGGAGGCTAAAAATCTGTGCGCTAGGTCACCCTAACTCAACTTAGAGGGAAGACTGGACAGAATGTGTCTGGATTGGCTGGCAGCCAGACTCCTAAACTCCTATTGGCTGGGGATGAAACAATGGGGTCCCCCAATCCAGTCTCGCAAGGCTAGAGAGCCGCTAGCTGTGGGAACACCATGACTCCAGGGTTATACAGAGCTCAGGGATGAGAGACACAGACAAGCCCCGGGGTTGCATTAAAGTTTCCGCCATTTTAATTTTTGAACTGAAAATAATGTGTTAAGTGGAGGGGGGAGATATCGCCTGCTGCCCAGTTTTTCAGTATTCAGCTTTTTGTATGCCTACTATTCTTGTGATTTTTTTTTTGGGGGGGGGCAGTTAGAAGAAGAATAAGAAGATATTGGATTTATATCCCGCCCTCCACTCTGAATCTCAGAGCGGCTTCCAATCTCCTTTACCTTCCTCCCCCACAACAGACACCCTGTGAGGGCTGAGAGGGCTCTCACAGCAGCTGCCCTTTCAAGGACATCCTCTGCCAGAGCTATGGCTGACCGAAGGCCATTCCAGCAGCTGTAATTGGTGGAGTGGGGAATCAAACCTGATTCTCCCAGATAAGAGAGCTATAGCTGACCCAAGGCCATTCCAGCAGCTGTAAGTGGAAGAGTGGGGAATCAAACCCGGTTCTCCCAGATAAGAGAGCTATGGCTGACCCAAGGCCATTCCAGCAGCTGTAAGTGGAGGAGTGGGGAATCAAACCCGGTTATCCCAGATAAGAGAGCTATAGCTGACCCAAGGCCATTCCAGCAGCTGTAAGTGGAGGAGTGGGGAATCAAACCCGATTCTCTCAGATAAGAGAGCTATAGCTGACCCAAGGCCATTCCAGCAGCTGTAAGTGGAGGAGTGGGGAATCCAACCCGGTTCTCCCAGATAAGAAAGTGATGGCTGACACAAGGCCATTCCAGCAGGTGCAAGTGTAGGAGTGGGGAATCCAACCCGGTTCTCCCAGATAAGAGAGCTCTGGCTGACCCAAGGCCATTCCAGCAGCTGTGAGTGGAGGAGTGGGGAATCAAACCCGGTTCTCTCAGATAAGAGTCCGCACACTTAACCACTACACCATGTGGCAGCCATGTGCTCCCAGGCCAGGGGGTGTGTCCAGATATGCAAATGAGCTCCTCCTGGGCTTTTTCTACCAACCAAACCACTAGGAGATCTCATACCTACTCTTTGCGAATGGACAGCTCCGCCCCCTTTGATACGGCTCCCCCCAAACACGGAAGGAAGTGACTTGGATTTTCAGCGCTGCCAAAAAATGTTCTTGAGAAGTTTCCCTTTGTTGTTAGGAGAACTGGTTTTGCTTGTGTGCGGCTAAAAGGCCTGGGGTGGCAACACCCCCAAGCCGTGCATCACCAGCTGTGCGCTCATATATGTCCTGTTCAACTTGAATAGTATCGCAACCCCCAGTAAGAGTACTGCTGTCTTACCTAAGGTTGCCAGCCTCCAAGAACCGCTAATGCTGGATAAAGAAACTGACTAGTCACGCGCATTTTGTTGTGAACGTTGGTTCCAGATAATATGAAGTGAATTGATCCAAGATGAAGGTCTACAACTGAAACACGGCTTTTTTAAACCTAGGAAACGTGTTATCATTTACGCTTCATTATAAAGAGCCCCGTGGCGCAGAGTGGTAAAGCTGCAGTACTGCAGTCGGAGCCCTCTCCTCACGACCTGAGTTCGATCCCAGCAGAAGCTGGGTTCAGGTAGTCGGCTCCACGCTGACGCAGCCTTCCATCCTTCCGAGGTCGGTCAAACGAGGACCCAGCTTGCTGGGGGGAAAAGCGTAGAGGACTGGGGAAGGCAAGGGCAAACCACCCTGTAAAAAGTCTGCCGTGAAAACGTTGTGAAAGCAACGTCACCCCAGAGTCAAAAACGACTGGCGCTTGCACAGGGGACTACCTTTACCTTTATAAGGACATTGCCTCATGTGTTGAGTCTTCAGGGTCTGCAAAGTATTTTTTGACATTGCAGACGACATCGTCATCCATCAGGAGAGGTCAAAGTTCACCTACTAGGACTTTGCACTCTTTGGAGTCTTTACATGGACTCTTGCATGATGAAAAATGGCAAATGCGTTTTTGTAATTTTGATTTATAATTTTGGATAAATCTTTCACAAGTCCACCACATATGGTAGAAAGAACCTGCATGTTTTTTACATTTCCAACATCTATCTGGCATCTTATTGCTCATCGTTGCCAACTTTTTATGAGTCATATACCATCTGTACTTCTTCTTAAAACAGTTTTCTTTAATACTCTGACATGTTGAGAGTTTCATAGAGTTCTTCCACAAATATTCCCACGTGTCCATCTGTATTTCATCATTTACATTAATTGCCCACTTAATCATTTGTGATTTCACTACTTCATCTTCCGTAGACCATTTTAAAAGTAATTTATAGATTTTCGAAATTAATTTTTTATTATCTCCAAGCAGAACTTTTCCCATTTCTGTTTGTTCTTGTCTTATTCCTTCAGTTTTAACATCGCTTTCCACCAAACTTTTTATTTGTTGCATTTGAAACCAATCATACTTATTATTCAACTCTTCAGCAGTTTTCAATTCTATTTTACTGCTTTGTATTTTTAATAATTGATTATATGGCATCCCTTGGCAAAGATGAACAATAAGATGCCAGATAGATGTTGGAAATGTAAAAAACATGAAGGTTCTTTCTACCATATGTGGTAGACTTGTGAAAGAGCGAAAAAGTACTGGCAGATGATTCAACAAGAGATTTCTAAGATCTTGAGATACGAATTTAACAAAGTTGCAGAGACTTTTCTGTTGGGTTTACAAATGGAAAAATTTCCAAAAGAAGATAGAACTTTAATTTGGTACTTGCTCTCAGCTGCTAGGACATTGTATGAGCAGTTGTGGAAGCAAGAAAAAATACCAGAGAAATGGGATTGGATTGTAAAAGTTATGACATGGGAGTGAAATGGAACCTTAAGAGACTATGATTTAGAAGTATTTAAGATGGAGTGGAAAAAGTTCATAAGATACGTAGAAAAAGAGTGGAAAATAAAAGGACATTGGACAATTTTTGATAATGACTAAGTACAGGAGGGAGGAGGATATTAATTTTGGTTCTTATTAATTATGGGTACCTTTAATATTAAGATTTTAAGTATATAACACCGGCTGGGGTCAAGTACCGGGGGGAGAGGTGGGTAGAAAGTAATATATGGGATAGATTTAAAAAAAAAGTAATTATTAATGAAGTAAGAAATTGAAATTTATTACCATATGTTAATAATAAAATTGTTTGAAATCATAATTTTGGATAGATCCATTATATGTTATAAAATAGTATGAGATATTCCTTTAAGAGTGAGCCTTTGAAAAAAAAAATATTTGTACTGAGCAACTACAGCATAGTCTTGTAAATTTCACTGAAATTGACTTTTTTTGGTAAAACACGGGTCTCCCCTTTCCTCCGCTTTACTGTGTTCATCCCGTTTGGTTTGCTTCGCCTCCAAGCAGACGTCAAAGAGTGCCGGGACCACGGAGGTTAACAATCAGGAAATGACAGAAAAGATACTCTCCGTGTTGCAAAACAATATCAAAATATAATTACAATACTTTCCATTCACAACATCGTATTACAATGTAAATTTCAGAAAGAAATTCAGTGACAAATACCGTCCAAAGCACACAACTTCACTACTGTCCATAAGATGGTATCAGGTTCTTGCCAAACAGTACAGTCTGACGATGCAAAACCGGTCCGTTCTCGTTTCGGATCGTTATGATCCTTCCTCTGGGACCATCTTATTAATTTTGAATGCGGTAGTCTGATGGTGCCTTATTGCTTTACTATACACTGTTTTCCAGGCTTTCTCTAATTTATTTCAGTACTAGAACGCTACTGTTCTTTCCCCATCTTTCAATGAAAATTTGATGTAGTGGTGAAGTGCGTGGACTCTTTTCTGGGAGAACCGGGTTTGATTCCCCCCTCCTCCTCTTGCACCTGCTGGAATGGTCTTGGGTCAGCCAGAGCTTTTGCAGAGGCTGTCCTTGAAAGGGCAGCTGTCCTTGAAAGCCCTCTAAGACCCACCCACCTCACAGGGTGTCTGTAATGGGGGAGGAAGGAAAGGAGATTGTAGGCCGCTCTGAGACGAAAGGGCAGCTGCTGTGAGAGTTCTCTCAGCCCCATGCACCTCACAGGGCGTCTGTTGTGGGGGAGGAAGGGAAAGGAGATTGTAGGCTGCTCTGAGACTCTGTCCTTGAAAGGGCAGCTGCTGTGAGAGCTCTCTCAGCCCCACGCACCTCACAGGGTGTCTTTTGTGGGGGAGGAAGGGAAAGGAGATTGTAGGCCGCTCTGAGACTCTGTCCTTGGAAGGGCAGCTGCTGTGAGAGCTCTCTCAGCCCCACGCACCTCACAGGGTGTCTGTTGTGGGGGAGGAAGGAAAGGAGATTGTAGGCCGCTCTGAGACTCTGTTCTTGAAAGGGCAGCTGCTGTGAGAGCTCTCTCAGCCCCACGCACCTCACAGGGTGTCTGTTGTGGGGAAGGAAGGGAAAGGAGATTGTAGGCCGCTCTGAGACTCTGTCCTTGGAAGGGCAGCTGCTGTGAGAGTCCTCTCAGCTCCACCCACCTCACAGGGTGTCTGTTGTGTGTGTGTGTGGGGGAAGATATAGGAGATGGTAAGCTGCTCTGAGTCTCTGATTCAGAGAGAAGGGCGGGGTATAAATCTGCAGTCTTTTTTTTTCCCTTCCTTCTCTTCCTCTTCTTCTCCTCCTCCTCTTCTTTGCAAGCTGCCCTGGGCCTTCTTCAATGGGGAGGGTGGGATATAAATCAAACAAATAAATAAATAAGCAAGCGAGTTAGTTAGTTAGTTAGTTAGTGGTGTCCAGGCAGCCTTGGCTGCGGCTGCCTTGTCTTAGCCTGTCCCTTGTTCTACCACTCAGATGGCAAGACGATCAAGGACGCAATGTCAAAGAGACCCAGACTCTGCCAACCTGAATAATCTTAGGTGGGCACAGGTGGCACCCCATCTCCAGGCTTCCTTCTGCCATCGCTATCTTTCCATGAGGTTGGCAAAGGCGAGACGGGTTTTCGACTGAAACAGCCAGATCCGCCCGGATAGCTGGAGTTGCAAAAATTGAGTTCGTACCTGTCGAGGGTGGGGGAAAAAAAGAGAAAAAAAAAAACCCCTAGGTGTTTTAATGATTTCGACAACCTGTTCCCTGAGATTAAAAAGCCGATGCATCGCAGCGAGAGTTCTTCAGTATTTCTGAAAAGCAGCCAATTAGATCCAGGTGATACACTTTTCGCGGAAACGGTCTTACAACTGTGTCTAGCCGTATCTGCGCGCGTTTAGTGTTTTCCCCGACACACTGGGAAGAAATGAATCTTGAATGTGAAGCTTCCATGCTGGCTTTTTTTCATTTATAGATCTGCCCCCCACCCAGCCTGCTATTTAGAACATTATCAGTGGAATCATTTCTACCTAATGAGTTTCATTCTGCCTGCTCACACTGGCGCTCTCTGCCGTCCCGACACCCCGAGAGGCTTCCCAGCAAAGGTTCAGAGGAAGCTGCCAACCTGAGCAGAGCACCAGGAAGCGATCCTGGTTCCCCTTCAGAAACACTTGTCTTCCTTTTAATTGTTCCTGGATGATAAGACCATCAGAAGAGCCCTGCTGGGCCAGACTGGTGGTCCTTCTAGCCCTGACATCCTGTCTCAGCCAGGTCCTCTGGAGGGCCAACAACAGGGCAGAGAGGCTGAGGCCTTCATAAGACCCATCAGAAGAGCCCTGCTGGGTCAGACCAATGAGGGTCCATCTAGTCCAGCCTTCTGTCCCGTACTGTGGCCAACCAGTTCCTCTGGAGGGTCAACAACAGGGCAGAGAGGCTGAGGCCTCCATAAGACCCATCAGAAGAGCCCTGCTGGGTCAGACTGGTGGTCCTTCTAGCCCCTACATCCTGTCTCAGCCAGGACCTCTGGAGAGCCAACAACAGGGCAGAGAGGCTGAGGCCTTCATAAGACCATCAGAAGAGCCCTGCTGTGTCAGACTGGTGGTCCATCTAGTCCAGCATCCCATCTCACACACAGGCCAGCCAGTTTTTCTGGAGGGCCAACAGGAGGGCAGAGAGGCTCTTGGTGTGTGTTGTGTGACGTGTCTCTTTTGGTCTGTGTTGTGTGACATGACTCTCTTGGTGTATGTTGTGTGACGTGTCTCTATTGGTGTGTGTTGTGTGATGTGTCTCTTTTGGTGTGTGTTGTGTGATGTGTCTCTTTTGGTGTGTGTTGTGTGATGTGACATGTCTCTCTTGGTGTGTGTTGTGTGACGTGTCCCTCTTGTTGTGTGTTGTGTGACGTGTCCCTCTTGGTGTGTGTTGTGTGATGTGTCTCTCTTGATGTGTGTTGTGTGATGTGTCTCTTTTTGTGTGTGTTGTGTGATGTGTCTCTCTTGGTGCGTGTTGTGTCTCTTTTTGTGTGTGTTGTGTGACATGTCTCTCTTGGTGTGTGTTGTGTGACGTGTCCCTCTTGGTGTGTGTTGTGTGATGTGTCCCTCTTGGTGTGTGTTGTGTGATGTGTCTCTCTTGATGTGTGTTGTGTGATGTGTCTCTCTTGGTGCGTGTTGTGTGATGTGTCTCTCTTGGTGCGTGTTGTGTGATGTGTCTCTTTTTGTGTATGTTGTGTTACGTGTCTCTCTTGATGTGTGTTGTGTGATGTGACTTTCTGTGTGTTGTGTGACATGTCTCTCTTGGTATGTGTTGTGTGACGTGTCCCTCTTGGTGTGTGTTGTGTGACGTGTCCCTCTTGGTGTGTGTTGTGTGATGTGTCTCTCTTGATGTGTGTTGTGTGATGTGTCTCTCTTGGTGCGTGTTGTGTGATGTGTCTCTTTTTGTGTATGTTGTGTGACGTGTCTCTCTTGATGTGTGTTGTGTGATGTGACTTTCTGTGTGTTGTGTGACATGTCTCTCTTGGTGTGTGTTGTGTGACGTGTCCCTCTTGGTGTGTGTTGTGTGACGTGTCCCTCTTGGTGTGTGTTGTGTGATGTGTCTCTCTTGATGTGTGTTGTGTGGTGTGTCTCTTTTTGTGTGTGTTGTGCGACGTGTCTCTCTTGGTGTGTGTTGTGTGACGTGTCTCTCTTGGTGTGTGTTGTGTGACGTGTCCCTCTTGGTGTGTGTTGTGTGATGTGTCTCTCTTGGTGTGTGTTGTGCGACGTGTCTCTCTTGGTGTGTGTTGTGTGACGTGTCCCTCTTGGTGTGTGTTGTGTGACGTGTCTCTCTTGGTGTGTGTCGTGTGGCGTGTCCCTCTTGGTGTGTGTTGTGCGACGTGTCTCTCTTGGTGTGTGTTGTGTGACGTGTCTCTCTTGGTGTGTGTTGTGTGACGTGTCTCTCTTGGTGTGTGTTGTGCGACGTGTCTCTCTTGGTGTGTGTTGTGTGAAGTGTCCCTCTTGGTGTGTGTTGTGTGACGTGTCCCTCTTGGTGTGTGTTGTGTGACGTGTCTCTCTTGGTGTGTGTTGTGTGAAGTGTCCCTCTTGGTGTGTGTTGTGCGACGTGTCTCTCTTGGTGTGTGTTGTGTGACGTGTCTCTCTTGGTGTGTGTTGTGTGACGTGTCTCTCTTGGTGTGTGTTGTGCGACGTGTCTCTCTTGGTGTGTGTTGTGTGAAGTGTCCCTCTTGGTGTGTGTTGTGTGACGTGTCTCTCTTGGTGTGTGTTGTGTGACGTGTCTCTCTTGGTGTGTGTTGTGTGACGTGTCTCTCTTGGTGTGTGTTGTGCGACGTGTCTCTCTTGGTGTGTGTTGTGTGAAGTGTCCCTCTTGGTGTGTGTTGTGTGACGTGTCCCTCTTGGTGTGTGTTGTGTGACGTGTCTCTCTTGGTGTGTGTCGTGTGGCGTGTCCCTCTTGGTGTGTGTTGTGTGACGTGTCTCTCTTGGTGTGTGTTGTGTGACGTGTCCCTCTTGGTGTGTGTTGTGTGAAGTGTCCCTCTTGGTGTGTGTTGTGTGACGTGTCTCTCTTGGTGTGTGTTGTGTGACGTGTCTCTCTTGGTGTGTGTTGTGTGGCGTGTCCCTCTTGGTGTGTGTTGTGTGACGTGTCTCTCTTGGTGTGTGTTGTGTGACGTGTCCCTCTTGGTGTGTGTTGTGTGGCGTGTCCCTCTTGGTGTGTGTTGTGTGACGTGTCTCTCTTGGTGTGTGTTGTGTGACGTGTCCCTCTTGGTGTGTGTTGTGTGAAGTGTCCCTCTTGGTGTGTGTTGTGTGACGTGTCTCTCTTGGTGTGTGTTGTGTGGCGTGTCCCTCTTGGTGTGTGTTGTGTGACGTGTCTCTCTTGGTGTGTGTTGTGTGACGTGTCCCTCTTGGTGTGTGTTGTGTGGCGTGTCTCTCTTGGTGTGTGTTGTGTGACGTGTCTCTCTTGGTGTGTGTTGTGTGAAGTGTCCCTCTTGGTGTGTGTTGTGTGACGTGTCCCTCTTGGTGTGTGTTGTGTGACGTGTCTCTCTTGGTGTGTGTCGTGTGGCGTGTCCCTCTTGGTGTGTGTTGTGCCCGTTCCACCAGCCCAGCTAGAATAACTGTCTTCCTGTTGCTTGCTCAGATCAGGTGGACCAAGACAGCAGGCAGTGCCTCCGACCGCTTCCAGGACTCCAGCGTCTACAACGAGACCCTCCGGATCGCCAACATCCAGCGGCACCAAGGGGGGCGCTACTACTGCAAGGCCGAGAACGGGCTGGGCTCCCCGGCCATCAAGTCCATACGAGTCGACGTCTACTGTAAGTCAAGGGCTTTGCTCTCGCTTTCTTGGGAGGCTCCACAGAGCCACGACTGTGTCAGGGTAGGAGGCGGCAAGCACTGGCCGGACGGGTCGTCAAGCCGGGGAAGAAGGCAGGCCTCGCGCTGTTCCACATGGGAGGGGCAATCTCATTGGGGGGGGACAATCTCGGTTGGTCCTTCAGCTGGGTTGTTTGGCGGAGTCTTTTGGGCTCTGAAGGTGCAAAAGCGGAAGACAGAAAGTAGTGAGAGTCAGTATGGTGCAGTTTAACACAATTGCGCTCAATCTGTTGAATTCCAGATAATGCATGGGGATCCTTCAAGCAGTTATTGTCACAGCTTGTAATGTAATATAGTTACGCTCAACCTGTTGGATTCCGGAAAATACATGTAGCTCCTTCAAGCAGTCCTCGCCCATTTCCACAGCTTGTAATCTAATATAGTTGTGCTCAACCTGTTGAATTCAGGAAAATACATGCGGCTCCTTTAAGCAGGCCTTGCCCACTTCCACAGTTTGTAATGTAATATAGTTGAGCTCAACCTGTTGAATTCCAGAAAATGCATGTGGCTCCTTTAAGCAGGCCTTGCCCGTTTCCACAGCTTGTAATGTAATATAGTTCCGCTCAACCTGTTGAATTCCGGGAAATACATGTGGCTCCTTTAAGCAGTCCTTGCCCACTTACACAACTCGTAATGTAATATAGTTGCGCTCAACCTGTTGAATTCCGGAAGGGGGAGGAGTTTTTGGGTTTCCTGCATTGTGCAGGGGGTTGGACTAGATGACCCTGGAGGTTCCTTCCCGCTCTGTGATCCAATGAGCCAGTTTGGTGTAGTGGTTAAGTGTGCGGACTCTTATCTGGGAGAACCGGGTTTGATTCCCCACTCCTCCACTTGCACCTGCTGGAATGGCCTTGGGTCAGCCATAGCTCTGGCAGAGCTTGTCCTTGAAAGGGCAGCTGCTGTGAGAGCCCTCTCCAGCCCCACCCGCCTCACAGGGTGTTTGTTGTGGGGGAGGAAGATAAAGGAGATTGTGAGCCGCTCTGAGACTCTTTGGAGTGGAGGGTCGGATATAAATCCAATATCTTCATCTACCTCACAGGGGGTCTGTTGTGGGGGAGGAAGGGAAAGGAGATTGTGAGCCGCTCTGAGACTCTTGAGTGGAGGGCGGGATATAAATCCAATATCTTCATCTACCTCACAGGGTGTCTGTTGTGGGGGAGGAAGGGAAAGGAGATTGTGAGCCGCTCTGAGACTCTTGAGTGGAGGGCGGGATATAAATCCAATATCTTCATCTACCTCACAGGGTGTCTGTTGTGGGGGAGGAAGGTAAAGGAGATTGTGAGCCGCTCTGAGACTCTTTGGAGTGGAGGGCGGGATATAAATCCAATATCTTCTTCTTCATTTTCTTCTTCTATGATTCTTCCGGAGGTGATGGGCTCTCCTTCCTTGGAGGTTTTGAAACAGAGGCTAGATGGCCATCTGACAGCAATGAAGATCCTGTGAATTTAGGGGGAGGTGTTTGTGGGTTTCCTGCATTGTGCAGGGGGTTGGACTAGATGACCCTGGAAGTCCCTTCCAACTCTAGAATTCTAAGATAGAAGGAGGTTTTTAAACAGAGGCTGGATGGCCATCTGACAGCAATGAAGATCCTGTGAATGTAGGGGGAGGTGTTTGTGGGTTTCCTGCCTTGTGCAGGGGGTTGGACTAGATGACCCTGGAGGCCCTTTCCAACTCTGTGATTCTAGGATTCTATACTTCACTTCCCAGCTCTGGAGAGATAGGGCTGGCTTGGACCATCCAGGTCAGAGCACACGAAAAGAAGTGGTTTGCCCTTGCCCGCCTCTGCGTAGAAACCCTGGGCTTCCTTGGTGGTCTCCCATCTCAGTAGAAACTAGGCCAACACTTCTTAGCTTCCAAGAAGAAGAAGAAGATATTGGATTTATATCCTGCCCTTCACTCCGAAGAGTCTCAGAGCAGCCTACAATCTCCTTTATCTTCCCCCATCACAACAGACACAATGTGAGGTGGGTGGGGCTGGAGAGGGCTCTCACAGCAGCTGCCCTTTCAAGGACATCTGCCAGAGCTTTGGCTGACCCAAGGCCATTCCAACAGCTGCAAGTGGAGGAGTGGGGAATCCAACCCAGCTCTCCCAGATAAGAGAGCTCTGGCTGACCCAAGGCCATTCCAGCAGCTGCAAGTGGAGGAGAGGGGAATCAAACCCGGTTCTACCAGATAAGAGAGCTCTGGCTGACCCAAGGCCATTCCAGCAGCTGCAAGTGGAGGAGTGGGGAATCCAACCCAGCTCTCCCAGATAAGAGAGCTCTGGCTGACCCAAGGCCATTCCAGCAGCTGCAAGTGGAGGAGAGGGGAATCAAACCCGGTTCTACCAGATAAGAGAGCTCTGGCTGACCCAAGGCCATTCCAGCAGCTGCAAGTGGAGGAGTGGGGAATCCAACCCAGCTCTACCAGATAAGAGAGCTCTGGCTGACCCAAGGCCGTTTCAGCAGCTGCAAGCGGAGGAGTGGGGAATCAAACCCGGTTCTCCCAGATAAGAGAGCTCTGGCTGACCCAAGGCCATTCCAGCAGGTGCAAGTGGAGGAGTGGGGAATCCAACCCAGCTCTCCCAGATAAGAGAGCTCTGGCTGACCCAAGGCCGTTTCAGCAGCTGCAAGTGGAGGAGTGGGGAATCCAACCCAGCTCTCCCAGATAAGAGAGCTCTGGCTGACCCAAGGCCATTCCAGCAGCTGCAAGTGGAGGAGTGGGGAATCCAACCCAGCTCTCCCAGATAAGAGAGCTCTGGCTGACCCAAGGCCGTTTCAGCAGCTGCAAGCGGAGGAGTGGGGAATCAAACCCGGTTCTCCCAGATAAGAGAGCTCTGGCTGACCCAAGGCCGTTTCAGCAGCTGCAAGCGGAGGAGTGGGGAATCAAACCCGGTTCTCCCAGATAAGAGAGCTCTGGCTGACCCAAGGCCATTCCAGCAGGTGCAAGTGGAGGAGTGGGGAATCAAACCCGGTTCTCCCAGATAAGAGAGCTTTGGCTGACCCGAGGCCATTCCAGCTGATGCAAGCGGAGGAGTGGGGAATCAAACCCGGTTCTCCCAGATAAGAGAGCTCTGGCTGACCCAAGGCCATTCCAGCAGGTGCAAGTGGAGGAGTGGGGAATCAAACCCGGTTCTCCCAGATAAGAGAGTTCTGGCTGACCCAAGGCCATTCCAGCAGCTGCAAGTGGAGGAGTGGGGAATCAAACCCGGTTCTCCCAGATAAGAGAGCTCTGGCTGACCCAAGGCCATTCCAGCAGGTGCAAGTGGAGGAGTGGGGAATCAAACCCGGCTCTCCCAGATAAGAGAGCTTTGGCTGACCCGAGGCCATTCCAGAAGCTGCAAGTGGAAGAGTGGGGAATCAAACCCGGCTCTCCCAGATAAGAGAGCTTTGGCTGACCCGAGGCCATTCCAGAAGCTGCAAGTGGAGGAGTGGGGAATCAAACCCGGCTCTCCCAGATAAGAGAGCTCTGGCTGACCCAAGGCCATTCCAGCAGCTGCAAGTGGACAAAGCTGCAGGGGAGAGGCAGAGAGAGGCAAACGTGGCGCCAGCGCCAGCAGCAGCCGCACCAGGCGAGTTGAGCAAAGAGCGGCTCAGTTGCTGGCTGCACATGCAGGCTGGAAGCGCTGCAAGCAGGGGAGAAATGGGAGGGAGCCAGCCCGAGACCCCTAAAGGCGTGGGTGCCCCTTGGGCAGTGCCTACTTGGCCTAATTGTTAATCCGGTCCTGCTCATGCAGAAGACTTTCTCAACACCTGGTCCTTTCAACTGGAGATGCTGGGGATTGAACCTGGGACTTTCTGCGTGCCAAAGAGAGGCTCTGCCACTGAGCCAAGTCTCAGGTCAAGGTCTTTCTTCTCACCTCCTGCCTGGTCCTTTTAACTGGAGATGCCGGGGATTGAACCTGGGACCTTCTGCATGCCAAGCAGAGGCTCTACAACTGAGCAAAGTCTCAGGTCAAGGTCTTTCTTATTACTCCTGCCTGGTCCTTTTAACTGGAGATGCCAAGGATTGAACCTGGGACTTTCTGCATGCCAGGCAGAGGCTCTGCCACTGAGCCAAGTCTCAGGTCAAGGTCTTTCTTCTCACCTCCTGCCTGGTGCTTTTAACTGGAGAGGCTGGGGATTGAACCTTGGATCTTCTGCATGCCAAGGTGAGGCTCTACCACTGAGCCGCAGCCCCATTTGCATCTCCTTGAGCAAAAACTAAGTGGAACCCAGAGGCAATGGTCACAGGGAGTCTGTTTGGCATAGTGGCTAAGTGTACAGGCTCTTATCTTGAGCCCAGCAGGAACTCATTTGCGTATTAGGCCACACACCCCTGACACCAAGCCAGCTGGAACTGCGTTTCTGTGCATTCTTGCTCCAAGAAAGCCGTGCGTACCTGGGAGAACCGGGTTTTTTCCCCCACTCCGCCACATATACCTGCCGATGTAACCTTGGGTCACCACAGGTTCTCTCAAAGCTGTTGTGCTCCAGAGCAGTTTCTGTCAGAGCTCTCTCAGCCCTGCCTACCTTGCAGGGTATCTGTTAATAATAATAATAATAATAAGTTTGTTTTTATATCCTGCCCTCCCCAGCCACAGGCAGGCTCAGAGCGGCTCACAGAGTATGGTGAATACCATGTTTACAGTAAAATACAATCACATAAAACAGTTAAAATATAATTGACTTTCAATATATAAATTAAGTTAAAAGTTAACTTTTAACTTAATTTATTAAGTTAACTTAATAACTGTTGTGGGGAGGGGGAGGGGAAGGAGACTGTAAGTCGCTCTGAGACTCCTTTGGTTAGCAAAGGGTGGGGCATACATCCAATCTCTTCTCTTGGGAGTAGGGTTGCCAATCCCCAGGTGGGGGCAGGGCATCCCCCGGTTTGGAGACCCTCCCCCCACTTCAGGGTCGTGAGAAAGCGGGGGGAGGGGAGGGAAATGTCTGCTGGAAACTCTATTATTCCCTATGGAGATTTATTCCCATAGAAAATCATGGAGAATTGATCCGAGGGTATCTGAGACACTGGGAGGGCTGTTTTTTGGGGTAGAGGCACCAAATTTTCAGTAAAGCATCTAGTGCCTCTCCCCCAAATACCCCCCAAGTTTCAAAAATATTGGACCAGGGGGTCCAATTCTATGAGCCCCAAAAGAAGGTGCCCCTATCCTTCATTGTTTCCTAGGGAAGGAAGGAATTGGAAAGGTGTGCCGTCCCTTTAAATGTGATGGCCAGAACTCCCTTTGGGGTTCAAGTCTGCTTGTCACAGCCTTGATCTTGGCTCCACCCATAATGTCTCCTGGCTCCACCCCCAAAGTCTCCTGGATCCACCCCCAAAGTCCCCAGATATTTCTTGAATTGGACTTGGCAACCCTGCTTGGGAGAGCTGCGTGGGTTTTTGCAGCTGGGACCTTCTTCGCAGGGTGGAGGGAGAGCGAGAGGGAGAAAGCAATCCAGGCAGGCAGCAGGTGGCCAGAGCTGGACATGCAACGCACGCCACTGACCCTTTCATCGAAAGGGCAGCCCCGCCATCCCTCCGTTAAGAGAGATTGATTGGCAGCTCTGGCGGAGACATCTCGGCACTTATCTCTCCTTCGACATCTTAGTGGCATCCCCCACCTCTCCGAATATGAAATCTTGTGGGAAGGCAGAAGGAATGTTAACAAGGCCTGTTAGCTGGAGGAGCAAAACACAGCAGCGACTTCCCAGAATGGAAGAAGAACTGGGGTGGGAGGAAGTCAACCCAGAAGGGGTTCTCATGCCACGGTTTTTTCAGAAACACGTTGCTCAGAACACAAGCTCACAAACCCAGGTCTGCTGGCTGCCAAGGTTTTGTGGAAGGCCCTGAAATCCACTGATACAGATGAGACAAGCCCCGAAACCCTCACCAACTCATTAGCCAGCTAGAAAAAGGCCTCTGCCTCTTTAAATCACTTCTCCAAGCCAAGCCAGCTGGTGGCTTGGAGAATGCATCTAAAGTTAAAGTTACTTTATTTCCACCTCTCACTCCCTCCCCATCCCTCCTTTCCTCCCTCCCTCCCTCCCTCCCTCCCTCCCTCCCTTCCTTCCTTCCTTCCTTCCTTCCTTCCTTCCTTCCTTCCTTCCTTCCTTCCTTCCTTCCTTCCTTCCTTCCTTCCTTCCTTCCTTCCTTCCTTCCCTCCCTCCCTCCCTCCCTCCCTCCCTCCCTCCCTCCTTCCTTCCTTCCTTCCTTCCTTCCTTCCTTCCTTCCTTCCCTCCCTCCCTCCCTCCTTCCTTCCTTCCTTCCTTCCTTCCTTCCTTCCTTCCTTCCTTCCTTCCTTCCTTCCTTCCTTCCTTCCTTCCTTCCTTCCTTCCTTCCTTCCTTCCTTCCTTCCTTCCTTCCTTCCTTCCTTCCTCAAGCATCTGATGTCCGTGTCTTGTAGCTCTCAAACATGTGGCAATTATTCTGTGTGGCTCTTACATTAAGCAGGTTTGGCCACCCCTGGTCTATATCCTTCTGGTTGGTGGCAGGATGAATCAGTGAACCAATTCCGCCATCCCAATACCAGAGGGAAGGGGACGACTGTTGGTGATAGCGTGACATCACTTCTGGGAAGACCCCGGAAGTGACATCACACCTCTGTAGGGATCACCAGAATTTCTCTGGTTTTCCTGTAGGATTTCTGGAGATTCCAAGAGAGGGGTGACACGACCCCTGGGCTTTTATTTGTTTTCCATGGCGGTGATTTCACACTACAGGGCTGGCAGCTATTTTTTTTTAAATCTTTCCCCTCTGCCTCTCAGAGCAGTGGCAAGGAAGGGGATGTGGGGATGGGAACGGCAGTGGGGGCGGCAATCCGTCCACCGTCTGTCGGTCTTTATGAGTTTATAGGTTCTGTTGTGTCTTGCAATTCAGTCCCTGGATTTACAACGCAGCGCGGATAAGAGCGCTGAGGTGAACTGCGGAAAACCGCGGGTCACCTGACTGTAAGGGACAGACGCTAACCGCCTATGAAGATTTGTGGCAGGAAGTTTAACCGGATTGGACCTGACTGGGAAGTGGGGTGTTCTGGGTGTCAAGCGCCGATATTTCTCAATAAGCAGTCTTTTGTTTTAAATCAAAGCTGTTTTATTGTTAGAAACTCAAGAGCTATACCAAGGACACAAGCCTTGAGAGTTATGACGTATATATCGTTACACAGTTGCTATATAGGATATCTTCAAAGGTTACCATACAGATGCATCATTGAGTCACGGGTTCAAAGGTCGCTAAACAACTATCTATTTTATTGCTAAGGAATTTAGGCTATTGGAAACATCTCCCCATTCTCACACTATTCTGGAAACAGATAAGAGTTGTCTGTGTGAACTTGTGGGAGAGGCGACTTGAAAGTGGTACCAGCCAGGCTGTAGCATAAATATCCTTGGGCCAGATGGATTTATTACTTGCCCCATGGTTGTAAATAAGGGGGGAGCAGAAGAGAGCGGGTGACCTGCTCTTTGTCCAAAAGAAAATCACGTTACAGAAATGAGCACGCTTGACACTGGGTGAATGTATAGAATCGGGGACCCGGCCCAAACATGTTGTCTTTGGGATGAACTCGCTAAGAAAGAATGTTTGCTGATGAACATGTCCGAACCCAGTACGTTTACCGGGTCAGTGGTGGTTTGGGTTTAATTAAGGGGAAGCAACAGTGATGAAATAAATATGTCAAAATAGGATGTAAATGTGTAAAATGACCCTTTCTGATTGTTTTCACGTTTCTGGTATCGCTGTGTGCAGGAAAAAGGGATTGAACATATGAACATATGAAGCTGCCTTCTATTGAATCAGACCCCCCTGGGTCCATCAAAGTCAGTACTGTCTACTCAGACTGGCAGCGGCTCTCCAGGGTCTCAAGCTGAGGTTTTTCACACCTATTTGCCTGGACCCTTTTTTGGAGATGCCAGGGATTGAACCTGGGACCTTCTGCTTCCCAAGCAGATGCTCTACCACTCAGCCACCATCCCTCCCCTTATTATTATTATTAGCGTTGCCAGGGGGGTGCGGGGGTGGGTGGGCTCCCTCTGGGTATCCTACCCCCACAGGGAAAGTGTTATGCGCAATACATAGCCTCTCCTCTCCCGGTGTAGTGAACGCCGCGTGGTCACTGTCTGGCTATGCCTGGCAGATGGTCACTGCAATGGCCTCTCCTGCATTACTGCATCCGTAGCAACACCTTCTCGCTGGTCCCCCCCGTTTTTCACAGAGTTTGCTACGTCATGGTGCGACCGAATTGTCCGGCGGTATAACCGGATGGGCAGGCTGGGCCCACCAACCTTGCCAGCCTAAGAGAAGGAAAACTCTAACATCAAACCCGGGCAGATAGAGCTCGTTAATGTAACACCTACCACCTGGAGGACTCGCTGCCGGCGTCCCGGCTTACTGGGCCATGGCAGATGACCCCCAGGTGAAAGGGTGGAGCCAGTACCGCGCACACTGCGC
Organism: Heteronotia binoei; assembly: GCF_032191835.1. Taxonomy (NCBI): domain Eukaryota; kingdom Metazoa; phylum Chordata; class Lepidosauria; order Squamata; family Gekkonidae; genus Heteronotia; species Heteronotia binoei. The sequence continues at coordinate 3,974,392 of NC_083243.1, read as the reverse complement.
TTCACCTAAAAAATTCCTCTGCGCAGGCCTGAAGGGCATATCCACATACACAACCCACAACGCATCAAGTCCTGCAGCGATGGGCAAGGGGCGAAACGGCAGGTGGAAGGTGCCACTGGAAGCCGCAGTCCCGATCCTGCATGCAGGCGGTTCAGGGTATTGGTCGCCTGATGCTAACCCGGAGACGAAAGCATTTTTCGGCAGCACCCTGAACGACCAAGCAGCCTTATCTAGGGACAGCACTGCTTGCTCCACACGGAGAAGGGCCTAGAAAAGGTGGCCTAAACAAAGCTCGTCTCCTCCACCCCAGTTGGCTAGCCGCAGTCAACGGGCATCCTTACTTGCGGTCAAAAAATAACAACAAAGAAAAGGCATGCACCTGCCTCACAAAGTGTGCAAAGACTAAAGCTTGCGTGTTGGAACATCAGAACCATGTTTGACACAGTAGACAGTGGTCGCCCTGAACGACGCTCTGCTCTAGTTGCCCACGAACTTCTCAGGTTGAATATCGACATAGCAGCTCTCAGTGAGGTCCGTTTCCCTGAGGAAGGTAGTCTTCAAGAACACGGTGCTGGCTATACCCTCTACTGGTCGGGTAAGTCAAAGGCTGAGAGCCGCCTTTCTGGCGTTGGCTTCATGGTCAGGAACTCCATTGCCTCCAAACTCGAAAACCTGCCAACAGGTCACTCAGATCGCATCATGTCCATGCGCCTCCCACTTCAAAACAAGCAGCATGCAACACTCTTCAGTGTGTATGCCCCAACCCTTCAAGCAGATCCTGCAGAAAAGAACAAGTTCTATGCTGATCTACGCAACCTCATACGGAAGACCCCTACAGAGGACAAGGTGATCATCCTTGGCGACTTCAATGCCAGAGTAGGTAAAGACTCGGAAGCCTGGAAAGGAGTACTTGGCAAACACGGCATTGGCAACGGGCGCCTCCTGCTAGAATTCTGCATGGAGCACCAGCTCACCATCACCAACACTATCTTTCAGCAGAAGAACAGCCTGAAGACAACCTGGATGCACCCACGGTCCAAGCACTGGCACCTTATCGACTACATTCTGGTGCGCCAGAGAGACCTTCGAGATGTCTTACACACCCGAGTAATGCCCAGTGCAGAATGTCATACGGATCATCGTCTTGTACGCTGCAATCTCCGTCTTCACTTTAAACCCACACCCAGGAGAGGAGGTATCCCTCGGAGGAAGTTTCAGGTTGGCAGTCTCCAGTCAGCCGAAGTTAAAGCTGCCTTCCAGGCACAACTCCAGTCAAGAATTGAGGACCCCAGTTGCCCCACAGACCCTTCTCCAGAAGCACTCTGGGAACACCTAAAAACTACCGTCCTGCAGATCTCTGAAGAAGTCCTCGGGTTCTCCACAAGGAAGAACAAGGACTGGTTTGATGAGAACAATCAAGAGATCCAAGATTTACTGGCGAAAAAGAGATCTGCCTACCAAGCACATCTTGCTCAGCCCTCCTGTCCTGGGAAAAAAGCAACCTTTCGCGCTGCATGTAGCAACCTCCAGCGCAAGCTTCGAGACATTCAGAACGAATGGTGGACCAAGCTTGCAGAGAGAACCCAGCTGTGTGCAGACACTGGTGATTTAAGAGGGTTCTACGAAGCCCTGAAGGCAGTATATGGTCCATCATATCAGGCTCAGAGTCCCTTGCGTAGTGCAGATGGCCAAGTGCTCCTCACAGACAAGGCATCCATACTGAACCGGTGGTCAGAGTATTTTCAGGTTCTCTTCAGTGCCAACCGCGTAGTTCAAGATTCAGCAATCCACCTCACCCCACTTCAACCAGTGAAAACAGAGTTGGATGAGATCCCCACCCTAGAATAGACTGTTAAAGCCATCAAGCAACTGAAAAGCGGCAAGGCAGCAGGAGTTGATGGAATTCCACCAGAGATCTGGAAGCATGGGGGCACAGTACTACATAGCTCACTTCACAAAGTACTTGTCACCTGCTGGGAACAAGGCAAACTACCACAGGACTTTCGCGATGCAATCATCATCACCCTATACAAGAACAAAGGGGAAAAGTCAGACTGCTCCAACTACCGGGGGATAACCCTGCTCTCCATCGCAGGCAAAATCCTTGCCAGAATACTCCTGAACAGACTGGTGCCCACCATTGCAGAAGAACTCCTCCCAGAGAGCCAGTGCGGCTTCAGAGCTAACAGGAGCACCACCGACATGGTATTTGTTCTCAGGCAGCTCCAAGAGAAATGCAGGGAACAGAACAAGGCTCTGTATGTGACTTTTGTCGACCTTACCAAAGCCTTCGATACCGTTAGCAGGACAGGCCTGTGGCAAATCTTAGAACGTTTAGGATGTCCCCCAAGGTTCCTCAGCATGATCATCCAGCTACACGAAGACCAGCGAGGCCAAGTCAGACACTGCAACGACCTCTCGGAGACCTTCCCAATAGGCACAGGTGTAAAGCAAGGCTGCGTTCTCGCGCCAACTCTCTTTACGATCTTCTTTAGCATGATGCTTCAAAGAGCCGCAGTAGATCTAGATGATGACGATGGTGTCTACATCCGCTATCGCACCGATGGCAGCCTGTTCAACCTGAGGCGACTAAAGGCCCACTCTAAGACGATGGAAAAACTCATCCGAGAGCTACTGTTTGCTGATGATGCTGCACTCGTCTCCCACTCGGTATCAGCTCTGCAGCATATGACGTCCTGCTTTGCAGAGGCTGCCAAGCTATTCGGCCTAGAAGTTAGTCTGAAGAAGACAGAAGTTCTCCACCAGCCTGCACCCCAGGAAGATTATCACCCTCCCTGCATCACTGTGGGTGAATCAGTTCTGAAGACAGTCCAGCAGTTCAGCTACCTGGGGTGCATCATCTCCTCAGATGCCAAGATCGACAAGGAGATTGACAACAGGCTGGCAAAGGCAAACCGTGCCTTTGGCCGACTGCACAAAAGAGTGTGGAGCAACAAGCATCTGAAAAAAGGCACAAAGATCAATGTTTACAAAGCGGTTGTGATGACAACCCTCATCTACGGCTCCGAATCATGGGTTTTATACCGTCATCACCTGCGACTCCTCGAGCGCTTTCATCAGCGCTGCCTTCGCACCATCCTCAACATCCACTGGAGTGACTTTGTGACCAACACTGAAGTCCTCAAGCGGGCGGAAGTTACCAGTATCGAGGCACTGCTGCTGAAGACGCAGCTGCGCTGGGCAGGGCATATTTCTAGGATGGAAAACCACCGCCTTCCCAAGATTGCCCTGTATGGCGAACTCTCCACCGGCCATCGAAATAGAGGGGCACCAAAGAAGAGGTACAAGGACTCCTTGAAGAAATCCCTTGGCACCTGTCGCATCAACCATCACCAGTGGTCTGACCTAGCCTCAGATCGCAAAGCATGGAGACACACCATCCACCAGGCTGTCTCTTCCTTTGAGAATGCACGCATAGCTGGTCTTGAGGACAAAAGGAGATTGAGAAAGAATCGCACTGCTACAGCACCAACCCTAAATCAGACTTTTCCCTGCAGCCACTGTGGCCGGACCTGCCTGTCCCGCATTGGTCTTGTCAGCCACCAGCGAGCCTGCAGCAGACGTGGACTATTGCACCCTTCTTAAATCTTCGTTCGCGAAGCCAAGCTGAGAGAGAGAGCGTTGCCAGGGCTAGGTTGGAAAATAACTGGGTATTTTGGGGGTGGAGCCTGGGGTGGGCGGGGTTTGGGGAGGGGCAGGACCTCAGCAGGATATAATGCCATAGAGCGCCCCCCCCCTCCAAAGCAGCTGTTTCCTGAAGGGGAACAGATCTAGCTTGTCTGAAGTTCCATTGCTATAGCAGGGGATCACCAGAGGGCACCTGGAAGCTGACAACTCTCCCAACTGAGTCTGTGGATCCCCAACATAATCGAGCACAAGTTTCCCTGCTGAGGCTTATAACTCATTCCAGGATGCAGCGATTAAGATTCAGGACAGGAACGGCAAACATGGTGTAGCTGCCTCATTAATTCCCGGGCTGCCTATTCGGAGTGGAGTTTGCCTGGTCCTCTCCGCACATCGCTGGCCGTTATTACTGCAACAACACTTTTAATTTCCATGGAAGGCCATTTGAAGAATCATTATTGGGGCATTATTTCTTGATCTCCACTCCCTTGTGCTCCTCTGGAAAGGAAGTTGCTCGGAGATTCTGGCTTGTAGCTCGGGTTGCCAATCCCCAGGTGGGGGCAGGGGACCCCCCAGTTTGGAGGCCCTCCCCCCACTTCCGGCTCATCAGAAAGCGGAAGGAGGGAAGGGAAATGGCTGCTGGGAACTCTTACTATTCCGCATGGAGGATTATTCCCATAGGAAATAATGGAGAATTGATCTGCTGGTATCTGGGGCTTTGGGGGGCTGTTTTTTTGAGGTAGAGGCACCAGATTTTCAGTATAGCATCCAGTGCCTCTCCCCAAGATACCCCCTGAGGTTCAAAAAGATTGGACCAGGGGGTCCAATTCTATGAGCCCCAAAAGAAAGTGCCCCTATCCTTCATTATTTCCTATGGAAGGAAGGCATTTTAAAAGGTGTGCTATCCCTTTAAATGTGATGGCCAGAACTCCCTTGGAGTTCAATGACGCTTGTCACACCTTTGCACCTGGCTCCACCCCCAAAGTCTCCTGGCTCCACCCCCAAAGTCCCCTCCCCAGATATTTCTTGAATTGGACTTGGTAACCCTCCCTATAACGCAGGGGCTGCATCTTTGCTCTGCCTTTCTACAATATTCAGTTACCACAGGGGTCCCTAGCAGGGACTTCCAGGCGTCATGGCACCCGCCAAGTATTTTTAGGAAGTGGGTGGAGCCAGAGCGGCTTCTGATTGAATATCGGCGATTAAATCATCTGTGCAGATCTTTTTAAAGGCTGGTTTGGCAGTAGCACTATTTCCCTGAAGCTGATCTATGACTATCATATCCGCCTCCTGTGGCGGCCATGTTGTTGCTGCACCCACCATATGGTGTCAGAGCTCCAAATGTGCTGGCAGGCTCAAAAAGGTCAGGAGCCCCTGGATTAGCAGATACTACAATTCCTGTGAATTGAGGGGGAGGTTTTTGTGCATTTCCTGCATTGTGCAGGGGGTTGGACTAGATGACCCTGGAGGTCCCTTCCAACTCTTGGATTCTATGAGTGCTCTCTCTGTGTACCTCAAGTATATCTGTTATCCGGTGTGCCTTTTAGGAAGGAAGAACTGTGCCTGCAATTTAAGAATTGAATTGAACAGGAGCTGCACAGCAGAACCTCTGTTTTCTCCATTGGCTGAGGTTCCTCCCTTGGGGAGGAAGGAGAGAAGGAGAGCTTGCTTTGCCGGGCTGTCTCAATCGCACAGCAGAGCTACTGAGCCATACTCCTCCTCCTTCGATTGGCTGAGGCTCCTCCTGGCCCCTTGGAGAAGGAAGGAAGGAACCACAGCTTCCTTTGCCCAGTTCTCTGAATCCCAGGGGAGAGATACAAACAAAGCAGCTTTCAGACCAATAAGCGCTCATATTTTAAGCAGGTTTTATTTTATTTTTTTTTAAATCTTCAATTGTGTTTGTCTGTGTCCTCTATAAAATTTATAGATCTGCTACCTAATCTTCAATAGGTACACACATAGAATCATAGAGCTGGAAGGGACCTCCAGGGTCTTCTAGTCCAACCCCCTGCACATTGCAGGAAACCACAAATACCTCCCCCTAAATTCACAGGATTCGCATTGCTGTCAGATGGCCATCTAGCCTCTGTTTAAAAACCTCCAAGGAAGGAGAGCCCACCACCTCCCGAGGAGGAAGTCTGCTCCACTGAAGAACTGCTCTAACTGCCAGGCAGTTCTTCCTAATAGAATCATATAGTTGGGAGGGACCTCCAGGGTCATCTAGTCCAACCCCCTGCACAATGCAGGAAATTCACAAACACCTCCCCCTAAATTTACAGGATCTTCTAGGGTTGCCAAGTCCAATTCAAGAAATATCTGGGGACTTTGGGGGTGGAGCCAGGAGACTTTGGGGGTGGGGCCAGGAGACATGGGGGCGGAGCCAGGAGCAAGGGTGTGACAAGCATAATTGAACTCCAAGAGAGTTCTGGCCATCACATTTAAAGGAACAGCAAACCTTTTAAAATGCCTTCCTTCCATAGAAAATAATGAAGGATAGGGGCACCTTCTTTTGGGGCTCATAGAATTGGATCCCCTGGCCCATTCCTTTTGAAACTTGGGAGGTATTTTGGGGAGAGGCACTAGATGCTATAGTGAAAATTTGGTGCCTCTATCTCAAAAAACAGCCCCCCCCAGAGCCCCCAATACTCGCAGATCAATTCCCCATCATTCCCTATGGGACTCGTTCATGGAGGTGCATAATGGCTTTGGGGGCGGGGCTTCCCCGCCAGCCAGCTGGTTGGGGGAGGGGGGAAGGCTGTAAAACCGGGGGATCCCCCGCTGGGCCCTGGGGATTGGGAAGCCTAGGATCTTCATTGCTGTCAGTTGGCCATCTAGCCTCTGTTTAAAAACCTCCAAGGAGGGAGAGCCCATCACCTCCCAAGGAGGAAGTCTGCTCCACTGAAGAACTGCTCTAACTGCCAGGCAGTTCTTCCTAATAGAATCCTAGAGTTGGGAGGGACCTCCAGGGTCATCTAGTCCAACCCCCTGCACAATGCAGGAAACTAACAAACACCTCCCCCTAAATCCACAGGATCTTCATTGCTGTCAGATGGCCATCTAGCCTCTGTTTCAAAACCTCCAAGGAAGGAGAGCCCACCCACCACCTCCCCAGGATGCCTGGCCCAGCCAACAGGGTCTCATTTATATCAGATCCGACCCTCATAACAAATGAGTTTGACACCCCAGCATTAGAAGATGTGAAGCAGTCCATGTTAAAAGTGGAGAAGGTCGTGCCTGCATTTCCCTTGCCCCGCTCTTAATGGCCATCCCCAAGTCACTGCAGGGCTTTTAATTGCTTTTGCTTGTTTGTTATTAGAAATTATCATAGTGAATTGGACTTGAGTTTCCGCCTCAACATTAGGAAGAACTTCCTGGCCATTAGAGTGATTCCTCAGTGGAACAGCCTTCCTCCTTGGGAGGTGGTGGGCTCTCCTTCCTTGAAGGTTTTGAAACAGAGGCTAGATGGCCATCTGACAGCAATGAAGATCTTGTGAATTGAGGGGGAGGTGTTTGTGAGTTTCCTGCATTGTGCAGGGGGTTGGACTAGATGACCCTGGAGGTCCCTTCCAACTCAAGGATTCTAGGATTCTATGACTGTTAGAGCGGTTCCTCAGTGGAACAGGCTTCCTCCTCGGGAGGTGGTGGGCTCTCCTTCCTTGGAGGTTTTTCAACAGAGGCTAGATGGCCATCTAACAGCAATGAAGATCCTGTGAATTTAGGGGTAGGTGTTTGTGGGTTTCCTGCATTGTGCAGGGGATTGGACTAGATGACCCTGGAGGTCCCTTCCAACTCTAGGATTCTATGACTGTTAGAGCAGTTCCTCAGTGGAACAGGCTTCCTCCTTGGGAGGTGATGGGCTCTCCTTCCTTGGAGGTTTTTAAACAGAGGCTAGATGGCCATCTGAGAGTGATGAAGATCCTGTGAATTTAGGGGTCGGGACCTAGCGACGGTGATCCATGCGACGGTCACCTCACGACTGGACTACTGTAACGCCCTCTACATGGGGCTGCCTCTGTGCCGGACCCGGAAATTACAACTAGTGCAGAACGCGGCGGCCAGGCTGTTGCTTGGTCTCCCAAGATGGGAACATGTACGGCCGGGGCTACGCGAGCTGCACTGGTTGCCGGTTGTATACCGGGTCCAGTACAAAGTGCTGGTTATTACCTTTAAAGCCCTATATGGCCGAGGACCGGCCTACCTGAAGGACCGCCTCTCCCGTATGAGCCCCAGAGAGCACTGAGGTCAGTAGGAAAAAACAGACTGACTACCCCTGGGCCAAGAGAAGTTAAACTACAGAACACCCGCTCACGGGCCTTCTCGGCTGCGGCCCCATATCTCTGGAACCAACTTCCAGAGGAGGTGTGGGCCCTGCGAAACCTTGATCAGTTCCGCAGGGCCTGCAAGACCACTCTTTTTAAATTAGCTTTTATGAACAGCTGAAGTACAATTTTACAACGAAGAAAATCCGCCATTAGCACTAACTAGAATAGCGTCAATGATAATGTTATAGTTTGTTTTAATTAATGTTCTACTGGTTTTTAAGGTTAAGTTAATGCTTAATTTAATGTTCTTAATGTAATGGTTTTAATTAATGCACCATTGGTTACTATGTTGTTTATTAATGTTTTATTTATTAATGTACCATTGGTCACTGTGTTGTTAGCCGCCCTGAGCCTGCTTCAGCGGGGGAGGGCGGGGTACAAATACAATTTATTATTATTATTATTATTATTATTATTATTATTATTATTATTATTATTATTATTATTATTGTTGTTGTTGTTGTTGTTGTTGTTGTGAGTTTCCTGCATTGTGCAGGGGATTGGACTAGATGACCCTGGAGGTCCCTTCCAACTCAAGGATTCTAGGATTCTATGACTGTTAGAGCGGTTCCTCAGTGGAACAGGCTTCCTCCTCGGGAGGTGGTGGGCTCTCCTTCCTTGGAGGTTTTGAAACAGAGGCTGGATGGCCATCTGACAGCAATGCAGATCCTGTGAATTTAGGGGGAGGTGTTTGTGGGTTTCCTGCATTGTGCAGGGGGTTGGACTAGATGACCCTGGAGGTCCCTTCCAACTCTATCATTGTTAGGGAGGTGGTGGGCTCTCCTTCCTTGGAGGTTTTTCAACAGAGGCTAGATGGCCATCTAACAGAAATGAAGATCCTGTGAATTTAGGGGGAGGTGTTTGTGGGTTTCCTGCATTGTGCAGGGGGTTGGACTAGAGGACCCTGGAGGTCCCTTCCAACTCTAGGATTCTGTGATGACAACAACAACAACTACTCCTACTGTTGTTGTTATTGGTATTATTATTGCTTTTTTTGCAACAGGAACTCCTTTGCATCTTAGACCACGCCCCCCTGAAGTAGCCCATCCTCCCAGAGCTTACAGGGCTCTGCTTACAGGCCCGACTGTCAGCTCTTGGAGGAGTGCTACATCAGGGGTGTGTGGCCTCATATGCAAATGAGTTCCTGCTATAAAAAAGCTGCTGCTGCCATCTTCCTCCTCCTCCTCGTTGTTGTTTGTTGTTGTTGTTTGTTGTTGTGTTTGTTGTCGTTGTTGCAGCTGCTGTTGTTATTCTTCTTCTTCTTGTTGTTATTATTATTATTATTATTATTATTATTATTATTATTATTATTATTATTATTATTATTATTATTAATTCCAGCTTGTTAATTCCCCCATTCTGGCTAAGATTGGGATCTGGGCGATGTGCATCAATAAAGTATACATCAATTTACAATCCATAAAAGGAACCAAGTTAAAACCTCGGATATCTCACACACACACACCCCGATGATGCCTCCAATCAATGTCTTCTGTTTCAGACTGCTGGGCATCATATGAAGGGGGAGAAAGAGCTCAGGGGGGTTGGGGAAACGAGCCGCCAGCTTCGCAAACCTCGATGCCCTTGCTTGAAAGCCTGGCGAAACATCTCTGCCTTACAGGCCCTATGGAATTGCTTCAGATTCCACCGGGCCCTGATGTCATCTGGCAGAGAGGTCCGCCAGATTGGGGCCAGTCTGGGGTTTTTTTGGGGGTAGAAAAAGCCCAGCAGGAACTCATTTGTGCATCAGGCCACACCCCCTGATGCCACCATTGTTTCACACAGGGCTAGGGTTGCCAATCCCCAGGTGGGGGCAGGGGATCCCCCGGTTTGGAGGCCCTCCCCCCCGCTTAAGGGTCGTCAGAAAGCCGGGGGGAGGGGGAGGGAAATGTCTGCTGGGAACTCTGTTATTCCCTATGGAGATTTATTCCCATAGAAAAATCATGGAGAATTGATCCATGGGTATCTGGGGCTTTTGGGGGGGCTGTTTTTTGGGGTAGAGGCACCAAATTTTCAGTACAGCATCAAGTGCCAAAATACCCCCCAAGTTTCAAAAAGATTGGACCAGGGGGTCCAATTCTATGAGCCCCAAAAGAAGGTCGCCCTATCCTTCATTATTTCCTATGGAAGGAAGGCATTGAAAAGGTGTTGTGCCGTCCCTTTAAATGTGATGGCCAGAACTCCCTTTGGAGTTCAATGATGCTTGTCACAGCCTTGATCTTGGCTCCACCCCTAATGTCTCCTGGCTCCACCCCAAAGTCTGCTGGCTCCACCCCCAAAGTCCCCAGATATTTCTTGAATTGGACTTGGCAACCCTACACAGGGCTATTCTGTAGAAAAAGCCCACCAGGAACTCATTTACATACCAGGCCACACCCCACACACTGCGTTCCTGCTCGAATAAAGCCCTGAGGCCAGTACTGAAAAGGCCCTGGCCTTAGTCAAGGACAGAGGGATCTCTTATTACCAGTAGAATGTAAAGTTTCTCCAGTGACATAGCAGAGGGAGCAGCCCTGCAGATCACTACAACAACAATGTGCTAATATAATCATAGCATACTTGCATCTATTACTGTTTTTAAAAATTCTAGTGGGGAAAAGCCCTTGGTAGTGATTGGGGGTGGGCTGCTGCTACTACTACTACTACGACGAAGCTGGTGTTGATGCTGATGATATTGGATTATCCTACCATATACTCTGAATCCCAGAGTCTCAGAGCGTCTCACAATCTCCTCTCCCTTCCTCCCCCACGACAGACACCCTGTGAGGTGCGTGGGGCTGAGAGAGCTCTCCCAGAAGCTGCCCTTTCAAGGACAGAGTCTCAGAGCAGCCTACAATCTCCTTTCCCTTCCTCCCCCACAACAGACACCCTGTGGAGGTGGGTGGGGCTGAGAGTACTCTCACAGCAGCTGCCCTTTCAAGGACAGAGGCTCAGAGCGGCCTACAATCTCCTTTCCCTTCCTCCCCCATGACAGACACCCTGTGAGGTGGGTGGGGCTGAGAGAGCTCTCACAGAAGTTGCCCTTTCAAGGACAGAGTCTCAGAGTGGCTCACAATCTCCTTTCCCTTCCTCCCACACGACAGACACCCTGTGAGGTGCGTGAGGCTGAAAGAGCTCTCCCAGAAGCTGCCCTTTCAAGGACAGAGGCTCAGAGCAGCCTACAATCTCCTTTCCCTTCCTCCCCCACACCCTGTGAGGTGGGTGGGGCTGAGAGTACTCTCACAGCAGCTGCCCTTTCAAGGACAGAGGCTCAGAGAGGCCTACAATCTCCTTTCCCTTCCTCTCCCACAACAGACACCCTGTGAGGTGGGTGGGGCTGAGAGAGCTCTCACAGAAGTTGCCCTTTCAAGGACAGAGTCTCAGAGTGGTTCACAATCTCCTATATCTTCTCATACACATCAGAATGTTACCATCTGGCTCTCTGGTGCAGACTATCAAGTATCCCTGGATTTGAGGTAACTCCATCAATCTCCTTTCCCTTCACTTTCCCCACAACAAACACCCTGGGAGGTGGGTGGGGCTGGAGAGGGCTCTCACAGCAGCTGCCCTTTTAAGGACAACCTCTGCCAGAGCTATGGCTGACCCAAGGCCGTTCAGCAGCTGCAAGTGGAGAAGCGTGTCATGGCTGGGGCCGAGTCAGGCAAAGTCCAGGGGCAGTCCAAGCTGGTGAGCAAAGAGGGTCCAAGGCGCCAAAACCGAATCATAGTCCAGGTATCTCAGGTCAGAGGTTCAGAATCCAAATCAGGGGGTCCAGAAGTCAAAGCCAACGTCAGGGGGTCCAGAAGCCAAAGTCAAAAGCAGGCGTGAATGCTAGAACGTCAGGTAAGTTACTAGTTTCTTCCACAAAGCCTCCTCCCAAAGCCCACAGCTATATAGCCCTCTGCTGTCTGTTGCCCATTTGGGCTAATTGCTGGCTCAGAGAGGCAGCCAGGATCCTGCTGAGACTCAAGCACCCTCACTCCTAGAAGGGCCAGAATCCTTTCAAAACTCAGGGCTCAGGGAGCGTCTTGCTCGTGAGCGTGCCGCCCTCCTCCGATCCCTGAGGTCCTGACGAAGGCGGTCACGCACACGAGCCACCCGAGAGGGCGTGGCAGGGGGGCTTGGATCTTCTCCAGCAGGAGGCAGGGGCACTGGTGCAGGTGGCAGGGGCACAGTTTCTTCTGCAGGCTCAGCTTCTTCTGCAGGGTCCCCAGCACCCATGCCAAAGCGGGGAAGACAGTTGCCACATCACCAGCCACAGCTGCAGAAGGACTCCCCCGGAGTCTTGGTCCGAGATGAGCACAGGCGCCTTGCATCGTCTGGCCGGTGGCTGCGCTAGCCCTGGGGACGTGGTTTCCACAAGGCCTGCACTGGTGTCTTCGCAACACTTCTTAAATTAAAGTGCTGTTAATTTTCCACAGAGCCAGTTCCACAATTAGTCGTGCCTGTTAGTCGGAAAGATGTTTCTGTATGGATACACGTTCCTGAGATGCTTCCCCCCCCAAAAAAAAGCCTGATGGCACTGCAATTAACTCAGCGAAACATATTAATTAGCTCCTTTTCAAATGGGGGGGGGGGGGAAATGCAAAGGCTCTTTCCAGCCCCGTCACTCTATATCTTCCCTATCTCTGCAATTCGCCATCGCAAACAAGCCAGCCTGGTCCCCTCTCAGAATTACAGCTAAGTTAGGGCCCATGAGGTTCTCAACCCGACACCCCACATTGGGCCGGCAGGAGGAATCTCCCCCTGCATCGCTGGCCCGATAATGTCACCCGGAAGTAACATCATCAAAATGGTGGCGCCTGTGCAGAAGAAGAAGAAGAAGAAGATATTGGATTTATATCCTGCCCTCCACTCCGAAGAGTCTCAGAGCGGCTCACAATCTCCTTTCCCTTCCTCCCCCACAACAGACACCCTGTGAGGTGGGTGGGGCTGGAGAGGGCTCTCACAGCAGCTGCCCTTTCAAGGACAGAGTCTCAGAGCGGCTCACAATCTCCTTCCCCTTCCTCTCCCACAACAGACACCCTGTGAGGTGGGCGGGGTGGCTGGAGAGGCTCTCACAGCAGCTGCCCTTTCAAGGACAACCTCTGCCAGAGCTATGGCTGACCCAAGGCCATTCCAGCAGGTGCAAGTGGAGGAGTGGGGAATCAAACCAGGTTCTCCCAGATAAGAGTCCGCACACTTAACCACTACACCAAACTGGCTCTAGGTGCAGAGCCGCTCTAGGCATTTCCAGGGAAACGCTATGGTTTTCCTGGACACTAGCCATTTGGGAGGTCAAACTCTATGGTACAATAGGTCCCATAGAGTTTTAACCTCCCAAATGCCTAGAGCAGTGGTGGGGAACAGTGGCTCTCCAGAAGTTTTTTGCCTACAACTCTCATCAGCCCTAGCCATTGGCCGTGCTGGCTGGGGCTGATGGGCTAGAGTGTCTAGGAAAAACCATAGAATATCCCTGGAAACGTCTAGAGTGGCCCCGCACGGGCACCACCATTTTGATGACATCACTTCCGGGTGACATCATTTTGTTGCACGCACACGCATCGTGCATGCAAATGTCCTCCGCTGGGGGATGAAGAGGACTTGGCAGCCCTAAGCTAAGATAATGTCTCCACTCTGCTCTGGGGCTATCTATGTCGCTTGAGGGACGGGCCAGTCCTGAAACATCAAATCCCAAAATCTAAAAAATAGAGTACTCAAGAAAGGCTGAAGGCTGGTTTGCTGGAACCAATGGCCCAATGGATCACTAGGCTAGTGTTTATTGTGCTGGGATAAAAATGTGGAAACCCACCATGCACCCCACCATAAGAACAGAAGAGAAGCCATGCTGGATCAGGCCATTGGTCCATCCAGTCCAACACTCTGTGAGCGTTTTCGCACTGGCCTTAATCGGGAGCGACGTCCCTCTTCACCGCGCAGCGTCTGCGCGGATTTCGCACTAATTGCTCCGCAGAATCCGGAAGAGCCGCAAGGTCCCGCGGCTTTTGCGTCGCAAATGTAAACTACCAGTTTACATTTGCGACGCAAAAGCCGCGGGACTTTGCGGCTCTTCCGGGTTCTGCGGAGCAATTAGTGCGAAATCCGTGCAGACGCTGCGCGGTGAAGAGGGACGTCGCTCCCGATTAAGGTCAGTGCGAAAACGCTCTGTGCCACACAAGAAAATAAGAGAAGCCCTGTTGGATCAGGCCATTGGTCCATCCAGTCCAACACTCTGTGCCACATAAGAACATAAGAGAAGCCAAGTTGGATCAGCCAATGGCCCCTCCAGTCCAACACTCTGTGTTACATAAGAACATAAGAGAAGCCCTGTTGGATCAGACCAGTGGCTCCTCCAGTCCAACACTCTGTGTTAAATAAGAATATAAGAGAAGCCATGTTGGATCAGGCCAATGGCCCCTCCAGTCCAACACTCTGTGTCACACAGTGACTAAAACCCCCAGGTGCCATCAGGAGGTCCATCGGTGGGGCCAGAACTCCAGAAGCCCTCCCACATTTGCTCCCCCCAAGCACCAAAAATACAGAGCATCACTGCCGCAGACAGAGAGTTCCAACAATAAACTGTGGCTAATAGCCACTGATGAACCTCTGCTCCTGATGTTTATCCAATCCCCTCTTGAAGCTGGCTATGCTTGTAGCCGACACCACCTCCTGTGGCAGTGAATTCCACATGTTAATCACCCTTTGGGTGAAGAGGGACTTCCTTTCATCCGTTTTAACCCGACTGCTCAGCAATTTCATCGAATTCCCACGAGTTCTTGTACTGTGAGAAAGGGGAAAAAGTACTTCTTTCTCTACTTTCTCCATCCCATGCATAATCTTGTCAACCTCTATCATGTCACCCCACAGTCGACGTTTCTCCAAGCTAAAGAGCCCCAAGCGTTTTAACCTTTCTTCATAGGGAAAGTGTTCCAGCCCTTTAATCATTCTAGTTGCCCTTTTCTGGATTTTTTCCAATGCTATGATATCCTTTTTGAGGTGCGGCAACTAGAATTGTACACAGTACTCCAAATGAGGCCGCATCATCGATTTATACAGGGGCATTCTGATACTGGCTGATTTGTTTTCAGTTCCCTTCCTAATAATTCTCAGCATAGTGTTGGCCTTTTTTTATTGCAGTCTTATACTGTCACAGCAGGTTCCTGTTCTCTCTGTGACGGCCAAAATAACTTCCCCTCTGAGGCAAATTCTGGTGGGCTTTGTCGCTCCTGTTCAGAAGTATTTTTTTTGCACATTTGCATTCTGCACACAATGCAGCTGGATTCTTACTTGTGTGTTTGTGGAAAACACCACAGGCCCATCTCAAATGAGGGAGGGCAGGAGGACAGAAAATCACAGCAGGTTCACGGGCTGTTTTGAGCCGGTTGTTCTAGCCAAAGCGTTCTGTGTGCTTGCACGATAAACCGGCATTGGGTGTGCGCACACTGTGATTGTGGAGGTGAGTGAGATGACTGCAGGGGGTGTGAACCAAGGCCTGTTCAAGGAATGCTTATCTTGTACTCTGACCGTCTTCTCCCTCTGCAAGACAGCACAGTTTCGGAGCTGTTCTTTCCGAGTTCCAGGGAGGAGGGAAGGGGGAGAATAATGCCCGTGTATTCCTTTTTGAAAAGGTCTTTTGTTTGCTCAAGGGACAGATGTGAAGAAGAGAGGCATGTTTGGATGTCTTTGTGTCTTGGACCTTCTTGTTTGGTATGGGGGCAGTAGATTGACAGAGGGGAGGGAGCCGGGTGGGGGGAGAGCCTGGAGGGTGACTCTGGATCAATACGCGGGGTTGCCTGTGGCATTGAGCTGTGCCCTGAAAGCCTTGGCCCTCTTAGAACATAAGAGAAGCCATGTTGGATCAGGCCAATGGCTGATTGGATGTTGGATCAGGCCAATATGTGTGCGTGTATACACACACACACACACACACATGTCTCTCTCTCTCGGCTTGGCTTCGCGAACGAAGATTTAAGAAGGGTGCAATAGTCCACGTCTGCTGCAGGCTCGCTGGTGGCTGACAAGACCAATGCGGGACAGGCAGATCCGGCCACACTGGCTGCAGGGAAAAGTCTGATTTAGGGTTGGTGCTGTAGCAGTGCGATTCTTCCTCAATCTCCTTTTGTTCTCAAGACCAGCTATGCGTGCGTTCTCAAAGGAAGAGACAGCCTGGTGGATGGTGTGCCTCCATGCTTTGCGATCTGAGGCTAGGTCAGACCACTGGTGATGGTTGATGCGACAGGTGCCAAGGGATTTCTTCAAGGAGTCCTTGTACCTCTTCTTTGGTGCCCCTCTATTTCGATGGCCGGTGGAGAGTTCGCCATACAGGGCAATCTTGGGAAGGCGGTGGTTTTCCATCCTAGAAATATGCCCTGCCCAGCGCAGCTGCGTCTTCAACAGCAGTGCCTCGATGCTGGTAACCTCCGCCCGCTTGAGGACTTCAGTGTTGGTCACAAAGTCACTCCAGTGGATGTTGAGGATGGTGCGAAGGCAGCGCTGATGAAAGCGCTCGAGGAGTCGCAGGTGATGACGGTATAAAACCCACGATTCGGAGCCGTAGATGAGGGTTGTCATCACAACCGCTTTGTAAACATTGATCTTTGTGCCTTTTTTCAGATGCTTGTTGCTCCACACCCTTTTGTGCAGTCGGCCAAATGCATGGTTTGCCTTTGCCAGCCTGTTGTCAATCTCCTTGTCGATCTTGGCATCTGAGGAGATGATGCACCCCAGGTAGCTGAACTGCTGGACTGTCTTCAGAACTGATTCACCCACAATGATGCAGGGAGGGTGATAATCTTCCTGGGGTGCAGGCTGGTGGAGAACTTCTGTCTTCTTCAGACTAACTTCTAGGCCGAATAGCTTGGCAGCCTCTGCAAAGCAGGACGTCATATGCTGCAGAGCTGATACCGAGTGGGAGACGAGTGCAGCATCATCAGCAAACAGTAGCTCTCGGATGAGTTTTTCCAGTGTCTTGGAGTGGGCCTTTAGTCACCTCAGGTTGAACAGGTTGAACAGCTTTCGATACCGTTAGCAGGAAAGGCCTATGGCAAATCTTGGAACGTTTAGGATGTCCCCCAAGGTTCCTCAGCATGATCATCCAGCTACATGAAGACCAGCGAGGCCAAGTCAGACACTGCAACGACCTCTCGGAGCCCTTCCCAATAGGCACAGGTGTAAAGCAAGGCTGCGTTCTCACGCCAACTCTCTTTACGGTCTTCTTTAGCATGATGCTTCAAAGAGCCGCAGTAGATCTAGATGATGATGATGGTGTCTACATCCGCTACCGCACCGATGGCAGCCTGTTCAACCTGAGGCGACTAAAGGCCCACACACATATGTATACACAAATATACACACACACAGGGAGGGACGGTGGCTCAGTGGTAGAGCATCTGCTTGGGAAGCAGAAGGTCCCAGGTTGAATCCCCGGCATCTCCAAAAAAGGGTCCAGGCAAATAGGTGTGAAAAACCTCAGCTTGAGACCCTGGAGAGCCGCTGCCAGTCTGGCTGGGGCTGATGGGAGTTGTAGGCAAAAAACATCTGGAGAGCCACTGTTCCCCACCCCTGATCTACTCAGACTGGCAGTGGCTCTCCAGGGTCTCAAGTTGAGGTTTTTCATGCCTATTTGCCTGGACCCTTTTTAGTTGGAGATGCCGGGGATTGAACCTGGGGCCTTCTGCTTCCCGAGCAGATGCTCCACCACTGAGCCACAGCCCCATTCATGGCTCTCCAGGGTCTCAAGTTGAGGTTTTTCACGCCTCTTTGCCTGGACCCTTTTTTGGAGATGCCGGGGATTGAACCTGGGACCTTCTGTTTACCAAGCAGATGCTCTACCACTGAGCCACAGCCCCATTCATGGCTCTCCAGGGTCTCAAGTTGAAGTTTTTCACGCCTTTTGCCTGCACCCTTTTTAGTTGGAGATGCCGGGGATTGAACCTGGGACCTTCTGCTTACCAAGCAGGTGCTCTACCACTGAGCCACTGTCCCTCCCCAACCACCAGGTGGAGTCTGGAGATCTCCTGGGATTACAACTGATTTCTAGTTGGCAGAGATCCTTTGGGCTGCAAGGCCTGATGGGGCAGAATAACTACTCTGTAGATTGGAGCTAGGGGGGTCCTGCTAACCCTCCCCCAGAGTAGCAGAAAAATGTCATTTCGAGCCAAGGGTGTTTCAGTTGTCTTGCTCTGGAGAGCTCGCCGCGGATCGGCCCCTCTGGCCTGTCAGCCGGCCGCGGCAAACACCTGCCGGGGTGTTGTCGAAGCCAGAAGCAAGAGCTGTGTGGTGCTGGCAGCTTTTGTCTTGCGTTAGCAGGATGTGTGCTTACATAATAATCCAACGTGACGTTTTTGTCTAGCCAGCACAAGAAGAGAAAAATGCAGCGGGATGCTCAAGGGAGATTTCAAAATTACCGTGTTTCCCGTCGTCGTTTATTGGCCGCTCCCTCCTGCTTGGACAGCAAAGAGAGTCGGTAGCTGGTAGCTCATATCCGTCATGTCCCGCTGTGAGAAATTCCCAGCGGCCCGCTGCAACGTGCAAATAAACCCCATAGAAACAATGAATATGGAAGAGCGCTTGACGCGGCCTAGAACGGGGTCAGAACCTCCAGCTGTCACTATTGTCCTGGGGTTATTTTGTAGAAAAAGAGGTGGTGGAGCTCATCCAGGGATTGTTATGCACCTGCACATACTATTCAATGGATAAGGAGGTGGAACTCTCAGAGGGAGGAGGTGGAACTTTCGGAAAGGTGCAGGAGCTGTGCTCCTGTGAGCTCCCACGGAATCCGAGGCCTGGTGTTGTCCACTTAGACTGGGAGGCCTCTCACACTGCCTACTGCCTGGTCCTTTAAGCGGAAAATGCTAAGGCAGAACCTGAGCCCTTCTGCATGCGGGCAGGTGTCAGGGGTAGAGTGCAGAAGGTCCCAAGTTGAATCATAGGGACCTCCAGGGTCATCTAGTCCAACCCCCTGCACAATGCAGGAAACCCACAAACACCTCCCCCTCAATTCACAGGATCTTCATTGCTGTCAGGTGGCCATCTAGCCTCAGTTGAAAAACCTCCAAGGAAGGAGAGCCCACCACCTCCTGAAGAATCCTAGAAGAGCTGGAAGGGACCTCCAGGGTCATCTAGTCCAACCCCCTGCACAAGGCAGGACACTCTCAAACACCTCCCCCTCAATTCACAGGATCTTCATTGCTATCAGATGGCCATCTAGCCTCTGTTAAAAAAACCTCCAAGGAAGGAGAGCCCACCACCTCCCGAGGAAGCCTGTTCCACTGAGAAATCACTCTAATGATCAGGAAGTTCTTCCTAATGTTGAGCCGGAAACTCTTTTGATTTGATTTCAACCCACTGGTTTTGGTCCTACCTTCCGGTGCCACAGAAAACAATTCTACCCCATCCTCTATATGACAGCCCTTCAAGTACTTGAAGATGGTGATTTTATCACCTCTCAGCCACCTCCTTTCCAGGCTAAACATCCCCAGCTCTTTCAACTTTTCTTCACAGGACTTTGTCTCCAGACCCCTCACCATCTTCGTCGCCCTCCTCTGGAGCCGTTCCAGCTTGTCTACATCCTTCTTAAATTGTGGTGCCCAAAACTGAATACTCCAGGTGAGATCTTACCAGAGCAGAGTAAAGCGATACCATCACATCACGTGATCTGCACACTATACTTCTGTTGATACAATCTCCGGCATCTACAGTTAAAAAGGACCAGACAGTAGGTGATGGAGAAGACCTTTCGCTTCCTGAGACCCTGGAGAGCCACTGACAGATGATATGGACTTTGATGGGCTGAGGATCTGGCCCTTTCAGATAACCGTGATCTGATCTGGATGGGGTTGTGGTTCCCTGAAAGGAGCAGATTAATGTCAAAGGTGAGCTTCTGCTCTGCTCTGGGAAGACCTCACCTGGAGTATTGTGTTCAGTTTTGGGTACCACCATTTAGAGAGTTAGTTTGGTGTAGTGGTTGTGTGGACTCTTATCTGGTAGAACCGGGTTTGATTCCCCACTCCTCCACTTGCAGCTGCTGGAATGGCCTTGGGTCAGCCATAGCTCTGGCAGAAGTTGTCCTTGAAAGGGCAGCTGCTGTGAGAGCCCTCTCAACCCTACCCACCTCACAGAGTGTCTTTTGTGGGGGGAGAAAATGAAGGAGATTTTGAACTGCTGTGAGTCTCTGATTCAGAGAGAAGGGCCGGATATAAATCTGCAGTCTTCTTCTTCTTATGAAGGATATAGACAAGCTGGAATAGGTCCAAAGGAGGGCAACAAAGATAATAAGTGGTTTGGAGACCAAGTGGAATGGCTGAAGGAGCTGGGCATGTTTAGCCTGGAAAGGAGGCGGCTGAGAGGTGATAGGATCACCATCTTCAAGTCCTTGAAGGGCTGTCCTCTAGAGGATGGTGAGGAATTGTTTTCTGTGGCCCCAGAAGGTAGGACCAGAACCAACAGTTTGAAATAAAATCAGAAGAGTTTCTGGCTCAACATTAGGAAGAACTTCTGACCGGTAGAGCAATTCCTCAGTGGAACAAGCTTCCTCGGGAGGTGGTGGGCTCTCCTTCCTTGGAGGTTTTTCAACAGAGGCTAGATGGCCATCTGACAGCAATGAGGATCCTGTGAATTTAGGGGGAGGTATTTGTGGGTTTCCTGCATTGTGAAGGGGGTTGGACTAGATGACCCTGGAGGTCCCTTCCAACTCTAGGATTCCTGACACTTAGAGCAGTTCCTCAGTGGAACAGGCTTCCTCGGGGGGTGGTGGGCTCTCCTTCCTTGGAGGTTTTTAAAGAGAAGTTAGATGGCCCTCTGACAGCAATGAAGATCCTGTGAATTTAAGGGGAGGTGTTTGTGAGTTTCCTGCATTGTGCAGGGGGTTGGACTAGATGACCCTGGAGGTCGCTTTGAACTCTAGGATTCTATGACTGTTTGAGCAGTTCCTCAGTGGAACAGGCTTCCTCGGGAGGTGGTGGGCTCTCCTTCCTTGGAGGATTTTAAAGAGAAGTTAGATGGCCCTCTGACAGCAATGAGGATCCTGTGAATTGAGGGGGAGGTGTTTGTGAGTTTCCTGCATTGTGCAGGGGGTTGGACTAGATGACCCTGGAGGTACCTTCCAACTCTAGGATTCTGTGACCGTTAGAGCGGTTCCTCAGTGGAACAGGCTTCCTTCTCGGGAGATGGTGGGCTCTCCTTCCTTGGAGGTTTTTCAACAGAGGCTAGATGGCCATCTGACAGCAATGAAGATCCTGTGAATTGAGGGGGAGGTGTTTGTGAGTTTCCTGCATTGTGCAGGGGGTTGGACTAGATGACCCTGGAGGTCCCTTCCAACTCTAGGATTCTATGACTGTTAGAGCGGTTCCTCAGTGGAACAGGCTTCCTCCTCGGGAGGTGGTGGGCTCTCCTTCCTTGGAGGTTTTTATACAGAGGCTGGATGGCCATCTGACAGCAATGAAGATCCTGTGAATTGAGGGGGAGGTGTTTGTGAGTTTCCTGCATTGTGCAGGGGGTTGGACTAGATGACCCTGGAGGTCCCTTCCAACTCTAGGATTCTATGACTGTTAGAGCGGTTCCTCAGTGGAACAGGCTTCCTCCTCGGGAGGCGGTGGGCTGTCCTTCTTTGGGGGTTTTAAAGGAGAGGCTAGATGGCCATCTGATGGCAATGAAGATCCTGTGAATTTAGGCAGATCGTGAAAAGAAGGTGTGGTGCCAGGGGTAAGTTTTAAATGGACTTAAGTTTCCCAAGATATTCTCTTTCTGCTGTGGCTTCAGTGTGGAGCTACCAGCTGCGGGGTATTAGGCCCTGATGGCCCATTAGAGGCTGGTGGGTTAGAAAAGGGAGAGCCTTTCTCTTGGTTCTCTTCTTTGCCTGCTTTTTCAGGCAAAGAGTAGCAATGACCTCAAGGTCAACCGGAATATTTTGGAACCCTGGTTGAAGTGGTCGGACCATCCCAGGAGGGAGTGCCTGAGGGGCTCTGGATCGTTTTGGTTTCCTACAATCAACCTGAGGGTCGAGGTATTAGCTAGCTTTGAATCTAGGGTTGCCAATCCCCAGGTGGGGGCAGGGAATCCCCTGGTTTGGAGGGCCCCCCCACCGCTTCAGGGTCATCAGAAAGCCAGGGGAGGGGGGGAGGGAAATGTCTGCCCGGAACTCTATTATTCCCTATGGAGACTTATTCACATAGAAAATAATGACAAATAGAATCATGGGTATTTGGGGCTCTGGCGGGGGGCTGTTTCTTGAGGTAGAGGCACCAAATTTTCAGCACAGCATCCAGTGCCGCTCCCCAAAACACCCCCCAAAGTTCAAAAGGACTGGACCAGGGGGTCCCATTCTATGAGCCCCCAAAGAAGGTGCCCCTATCCTTCATTATTTCCAATGGAGGGAAGGCGTTTTAAAAGGGTGCGGTCCCTTTCAATGCGATGGCCACAACTCCAGTTGGAGTTCAGTGACGCTTGTTACACCTTTGCTCCTGGCTCCACCCCCAATGTCTCCTGGCTCCACCCTCCAAGTTCCCAGATATTTCTTGAATTGGACTTGGCAACCCTATTTGAATCTGTTTTGTTATTTTTTTTAATTACACTGTGTTGAGGGATCACCTGCATGGTTAAAATAAAACTTTGTTTAAACCTTTTGTTGTGTCAGTGGCTTGCAAGGCACCGGTGTCTATTGGCCCTACTTAAGAAAAGGTGAATGCCTTAGTTATCTTTTGGTTAGTAAGAGATTGCTGATCCCTTAGGGGAAACTAGGGTGGATTGGGCCCTATAATAATAATACAAACCAGTCTGGTGGCAGCAACCTGGGCGAAGGTGGAAGTCCTTTGCCTCCCACCTGTTATTAGACATACGTGCCCTGGAAGCAAGACCTTAGACTGGCCTCCTCACAGGGAAGTGGCTGGAGGGACCGCTGGGCGGAAGGAGGTAAATTCCCTGCATTGTGGAAGGGGTTGGACTAGATGACCCTTGAGGGCCCTTCCAACTCTATGATTCTGTGATGCTAGACCTGAGACTCCTGTTGGATAAACAAGTGCCAGAGGTGCCCTTCACTGGCTTCCCCTGGTGAGCCAGCTGTGGTCATTCCTGGGCTGAAAAGATCTTACCTCTATGGTGCATGCCTAATCCAGATTAGGCTACTGCAATGCAGTCTACCTGGGGCTGCCCTTGAAGTGTATTTGGACGCTACAGCAGGGCCTGATTTTGCAGCCAGGGTGCTAACTGGGGTTGGGGGGATGAGGTCAATCCACTCATGGTCCTTCTGGCTCCCAATTTGTTTCTGGGGTCAAATTCAGGGGGCTGATATTGACTTTTGAACATATATGAACCTATGAAGCTGCCTTATACTGAATCAGACCCTTGGTCCATCAAAGTCAGTATTGTCTTTTCAGACTGGCAGCAGCTCTCCAGGGTCTTCAGCTGAGGTTTTTCACACCTATTTGCCTGGACCCTTTTTTGGAGATTCCGGGGATTGAACCTGGGACCTTCTGCT
This sequence comes from Heteronotia binoei, assembly GCF_032191835.1. Classification (NCBI taxonomy): domain Eukaryota; kingdom Metazoa; phylum Chordata; class Lepidosauria; order Squamata; family Gekkonidae; genus Heteronotia; species Heteronotia binoei. Next base: position 3,950,995 of record NC_083243.1, on the reverse strand, counting down.
TCCCAAGCAGGTGCTCTACCACTGAGCCACCGTCCCTCCCCACCTTTGACGTCCTGCACAGTTTGGGATGAACATAACTGGCCGACTCACTTATGAACTTCCTTGCCTACTCTGATCTTGACCCAAGGTCCTGTAAACAGGCCTGTAAATTGAAACTGAATTGTGTGCCAAAAATTGTGGAATCTCACCATGCTCTGATATTGTTGGGAAGCTGGTCAAAGCTTCTATCGGAATGAGGGACGATAAAAGTACTACCTCATTGCTGGGTTTTCAAGACAATAGAGGTTTACAAGATTATGCATGGTTTGGACAAAGTAGAGAAAGAAGGCCTTTTCTCCCTTTCTCACAATGTAAGAACTCATGGGCATTCAATGAAATTGCTGAGCAGACAGGTTAGAACGGATAAAAGGAAGTACTTCTTCACCCAAATGGTGATTAACGTGTGGAATTCACTGCCACAAGAGGTGGTGGCGGCTACAAGCATAGCCAGCTTCAAGAGGGGACTGGATGAACATATGGAGCAAAGGTCCATCAGTGGCTATTAGCCATGGTATATATATATATGTGTGTATGTGTGTACACACACACACACACATATATTGGCCACTGTGTGACACAGAGTGTTGGACTGGATGGGCCACTGGCCTGATCCAACATGGCTTCTCTTATGTTCTTCTGTGACACAGAATGTTGGACTGAATGGGCCATTGGCCTGATCCAACATGGCTTCTCTTATGTTCTTCTGTGACACAGAGGGTTGGACTGGATGGGCCATTGGCCTGATTCAACAGGGCGTCTCTTATGTTCTTATGTGACACAGAGTGTTGGACTGGAGGGGCCATTGGCCTGATCCAACATGGCGTCTCTTATGTTCTTCTGTGACACAGAGGGTTGGACTGGAGGGGCCATTGGCCTGATCCAGCATGGCTTCTGTTATGTGACACAGAGTATTGGACTGGAGGGGCCATTGGCCTGATCCAACATGGCTTCTCTTATGTTCTTCTGTGACACAGAGGGTTGGACTGGAGGGGCCATTGGCCTGATCCAGCATGGCTTCTGTTATGTGACACAGAGTATTGGACTGGAGGGGCCATTGGCCTGATCCAACATGGCTTCTCTTATGTTCTTCTGTGACACAGAGTGTTGGACTGGAGGGGCCATTGGCCTGATCCAGCATGGCTTCTGTTATGTGACACAGAGTATTGGACTGGAGGGGCCATTGGCCTGATCCAACATGGCTTCTCTTATGTTCTTCTGTGACACAGAGGGTTGGACTGGAGGGGCCATTGGCCTGATCCAACAGGGCGTCTCTTATGTTCTTATGTGACTCAGAGTGTTGGACTGGATGGGCCATTGGTCTGATCCAACATGGCTTCTCTTATGTTATTGTACAAGAAAACTGAACGTTATGGAATTATTACCATCACATAGATCCCAGTAGGCAGCCGTGTTGGTCTGAAGCAATAGAACAAAGCAATAGACAAGGTTTAAGACCAGCTGTGTTTTATTCTGAATGTCAGCTTTCGTATGCTCTAAGCAGACTTCATTAGACAAAATGGGCATGGCAAGCAGAAGTTCTTTTTTTTTTTTAAGTAGTAACTCAAAATTTTATTATAGACTCATTATAATTCATACTTATTCCAACAGAAAAGTGTACAACAATAACAAATCAAAAACAACACAACTTAATAACATCTCACCTGTGTTAACATAAGAACATAAGAGAAGCCATGTTGGATCAGGCCAATGGCCCATCCAGTCCAACACTCTGTGTCACATAAGAACATAACAGAAGCCATCTTGGATCAGGCCAGTGGCCCATCCAGTCCAACACTCTGTGTCACATAAGAACATAAGAGAAGCCATGTTGGATCAGGCCAATGGCCCATCCAGTCCAACACTCTTGTGTCACAGTGTATTCCACCTGTTAATCACCCTTTGGGTGAAGAAGTACCTCCTTCTATCCGTTCTATTGCTGCTTCCATGCCCATTTTGTCTGATGAAGTCTGCTTAAGAGCATACGAAAGCTTCCATTCTGAATAAAACTTAGTTAGTCTTAAAGGTGCACTTGTCTACTGCTTTGTTCTACTATTACATGGTCTCCTCAGGAACTGGACCGGGGATTCCTTTGGATGGACTCTTCTTGCATATTTCCAGGATTGGACTGTTCACATACTCATTCATGTCCTTCTTGTGCACAAAGTATTGGGGTTTATGTGTCAGGGTTTGACTTGTGAAATATTTTGTATGAGGGTGATAACAGATCGTTGAAAAATTCTTGGTTATTTTGAATAGTTTTTTTTTTTCTTTGTGAGGCTGGTTGTCATGGAACCCTTTTGGGACTTTCTTCTGTTATCCACCTGGGGTTTGGCAACCCTACCCCAGGAGGCTAGACAGGGGGTAGCCTGAGAAAGGGCCTTAATGCTCATGTGACACAGGTCCATCTGCCTCCTTAGAATCATAGAGCTGGAAGGGACCTCCAGGGTCATCTAGTCCAACCCCCCGCACAGTGCAGGAAACTCACAAACACCTCCCCTTAAATTCACAGGATTTTCTTTGCTGTCAGAGGGCCATCTAGCCTCTCTTTAAAAACCTCCAAAGAAGGAGAGCCCGCCACCTCCCAAGGAGGAAGCCTGTTCCACTGAGGAACTGCTCTAACAATCATGGAATCCTGGAGTTGGAAGGGACCTCCAGGGTCATCTAGTCCAACCCCCTGCACAGTGCAGGAAATTCACAAACGCCTCCCCCTAAATTCACAGGATCCTCATTGCTGTCAGATGGCCATCCAGCCTCTCTTTAAAAACCTCCAAGGAAGGAGAGCCCGCCACCTCCCAAGGAGGAAGCCTGTTCCACTGAGGAACTGCTCTAACAATCATGGAATCCTAGAGTTGGAAGGGACCTCCAGGGTCATCTAGTCCAACCCCCAGCACAGTGCAGGAAATTCACAAACGCCTCCCCCTAAATTCACAGGATCCTCATTGCTGTCAGATGGCCATCCAGCCTCTCTTTAAAAACCTCCAAGGAAGGAGAGCCCACCACCTCCCGAGGAAGCCTGTTCCACTGAGGAATCACTCTAAACTCACAAACACCTCCCCCTAAATTCACAGGATCCTCATTGCTATCAGATGGCCATCCAGCCTCTGTTGAAAAACCTCTGTTTAAAAACCTCCTTCTGTCTTAGAATCATGGAATCATAGAGCTGGAAGGGACCTCCAGGGTCATCTAGTCCAACCCTCTGCACAGTGCAGGAAATTACAAATGCCTCGCCCTAGATTCACAGGATCTTCAGTGCTGTCAAATGGCCATCTAGCCTCTGTTTCAAAACCTCCAAGGAAGGAGAGCCCACCACCTCCCGAGGAAGCCTGTTCCACCGAGGAATCACTCTAATGGTCAGAAAGTTCTTCCTAATGTTGAGCCGGAAACTCTTTTGATTTAATTTCAACCCGTTGGTTCTGGTCCTTCCTTCCGGGGCCACAGAAAACAATTCCACACCCTCCTCTCTAGGACAGCCCTTCAAGGACTTGAAGATGGTGATCCTATCACCTCTCAGCCGCCTCCTCTCCTTCTAGCTTTGTGTTCTGCCAGAGTGTGAAGACTTTTTTTTGTGCATTCCCTCACTGACTTATTAGCTTTCCTCTGTGTGCGCGCGCACTTTTTATATTTCCGTGTGTCTTTATGTGCTTACATATTAATTGCTTTGAAATTTCAGATTTGCATTTGGAATAGTTTAGTTCATTTGATTTATCTCCCGCCCTCCCCGCCGAAGGAAGCTCAGGGCAGCTCACAAGCACAATAGAATAACAATAAAACCACTACAATTAAACATTAAAATAAACAATGTCAAGCCATTTAAGCAATTTGGTGCTAGTTCCGTATGATTTAGGATGGCATTCAGTGTTCTTGGACATCCAATTGGATCTGAGATTGCGGCAGTGGTTGTCATCCAGTTAAAAGCTAACTGGAATAATATTGAACAAAACAGGAGGCAAGTGTCACCTTTAAGACCAACCCATTTTTATTTAGAACGTAAGCTTTCGTGTGCTCTCTAAGCACGCTTCATCCGAGATTCCTCGCCTGATGAAGTGTGCTTAAGAGCACACGGAAGCTTACGTTCTAAATAAAAACGGGTTGGTCTTAAAGCTGCAACTTGACTCCGGCTTTGTTCAGCTGCTTCAGACCGACGCGGATCTGCCCGCTCGGATCTCTCTGCATGGAATAATATTGTCTTGCAAGCCTTGCGGAAGTGAGCTTCCGTGTGCTCTTAAGCACACTTCATGAGACGGTTCACGGACATCCCGCAAGGCTGTGACCTCCTCAGCCCGTTAGTTCCACCAGTGGGGAGCAGCGACGAAGGCTCTTTCTCGAGTTATTGTCAGCCTCGCCTCCCTCAGCCCAGGGATCGATAATAGATGTTGTGTTTAGGGTTGCCAATCCCCAGGTGGGGGCAGGGGATCCCCCGGTTTGGAGGCCCTCCCCCCGCTTCAGGGTCGTCAGAAAGCGGGGGGAGGGGAGGGAAATGTCTGCTGGGAACTCTGTTATTCCCTATGGAGATTTATTCCCATAGAAAATCATGGAGAATTGATCCGCGGGTATCTGGGGCTCTGGGGGGCCTGTTGTTTGAGGTAGAGGCACCAAATTTCCAGTACAGCATCTAGTGCCTCTCCCCAAAATATCCCCCAAGTTTCAAAACGATTGGACCAGGGGATCCAATTCTATGAGCCCCAAAAGAAGGTGCCCCAATCCTTCATTATTTCCTATGGAAGGAAGGCATTGAAAAGGTGTGCCGTCCCTTTAAATGTGATGGCCAGAACTCCCTTTGGAGTTCAATGATGCTTGTCTCAGCCTTGATTTTGGCTCCACCCCCAAAGTCTCCTGGCTCCACCCCCAAAGTCTCCTGGCTCCACCCCCAAAGTCCCCAGATATTTCTTAAATTGGACTTGGCAACCCTAGTTGTGTTCCTGATCTAAGTGCCTTCTGGGGAACATGTGGGGAGAGACGGTCCCTAAGGTAGGCAGGTCCTCGGCCATATAGGGCTTTAAAGGTAATAACCAGCACCTTGGAGCGAATCCGGTATGCAACCAACAGCCGGTGCAGCATCTGCAGTCCAGGCTGTACGTGCTCCCGCATGGAGAGCCCCACAGGCTCGTAGCCAACGTGGGGCCCACAGGGCCTGGCCCCTGACAGTTTGCCCCCCCCCCCTCATCCCCAGGCTGCCCCTCTCTTCTGTGCAATTTAAATTGGGTGGGAGGGGCACACAGAAGCAGCTGCTGCCCCTCCCAAGCCATTTAAAGGGCCCACAAATCAGCTGATCAGTGGGGTCCAAATAGCACAGGACGGGTGGCTGGAGCAGTCACCAGCTTCATGAGTTATTGAAATGGCCCCCTCCCCCTGTGGCTCCCCCGTGGCCCCCTCCTCTCATGGCCCCTAGCTACGGGGCTGGTAGCAGCCTGGCTGCAGTGTTATGCACCAGCTGCAGTTTCCGGATTCGGGAGCGGGGCAGCCTCATGTATGAGTAGAGTTGCCAAGCCCAATTCAAGAAATATCTGGGGACTTTGGGGGTGGAGCCAGGAGACGTTGGGGGTGGGGCCAGGAGACACTGGGGGCAGAGCCAGGAACAAGGGTGTGACAAGCATCATTGAACTCCAAGGGAGTTCTGGCCATCACATTTAAAGGGACCGCACACCTTTTTAAATGCCTTTCTTCCATAGGAAATAATGTAGGATAGGGGCATCTTCTTTTGGAGCTCATAGAATTGGACCCCCTGGTCCAATCGTTTTGAAACTTGGGGGGGGGGATACTTTGAGGAAAGGCACTAGATACTATATTGAAAAGTTGGTGCCTCTACCTCAAAAAACAGCTCCCCCAGAGCCCCCGAAACCTCCAGATCAATTCCCCATTATACCCTATGAGAATTGATCTCCACATAGGGAATAATGAAGTGCTAAGCAGACGTTTCCCTCCCCCCACCCCCCGGACTCTGGTGACTCTGTAGCGAGGGATTGGCCTCTCTACTCACGAGTTGCCACCTTCTTCACAGCAACACAGACACAACAACCCAAGAGGAAGCCTTTCAATGGGAGACTGAAGCCTCCGGAGGGGGAAAGGCACATGGTCCTCTGGGGGCGGGGCTTCCCCCCATTGGCCAGCTGACTGGGGGCGGGAAGGAGCCTGGGAAAGCGGAAGAACCTCCGCTGGGGCCTGGGGATTGGCAAGCCTATGTATGAGGGCATTACATTTAATTGCTTTTTAAAGTTTGAAACGAGGGCAAATTTTCACGGTCGTCACCCCGGGGAGGCTGCGTCGGGTGGAAATGCAGGCGTCGCAGCATTTGAAAGAAACCCGTCATGGCTGCCACACTGCCCTTTGCCGTAAGCTGACCTCTGGCCTTCGCCTTCTTTCCTTGTTATTCCCAGATCTGGACGACCCGATTGTGACGGTCCACCAGAGCATCGGGGAAGCCAAGGAGCAGTTCTACTATGAGCGGACCGTCTTCCTCCGATGCGTGGCCAACTCCAACCCGCCTGTTCGGTACAGCTGGCGGCGAGGGCAGGAGGTGCTGCTGCAAGGATCCGACAAAGGGGTGGAGATTTACGAGCCTTTCTTTACCCAGGTAGGAATCAAGGTACAGACATTCTTTTTTGTTATTACTCTTCTCCTTCCCCTGCGCTCCCGCTTCCGTCCCTACACTGGATCCCTGCCTATGCCCTCCTCCGGATATTGCCAGTCAGAATTGGGCAACGTTGCTCATCTTACAGACATGATTTTAGCTCCCCGCACTTCCTTCACTGGGGTATCGCTCCAGAAGCTGCTGCCCCCCCCCCCGCCCCAAGTTGTGGCAACAACATAGACCTGCTGGGGAGCACTCGCCCCAGATCCTTGAGGACTCAGGATGGAATGTTTGTAGCTGCTCTTGAAACATCAAAGAAAGACACACAGCCCCAGTCATGTTTTGCAGGAAATGATTGCACTTCACAGCACAGAATTTCAAAGAGAGAGATTTGGGGGTCGCTATTTTCTTTCATTGGTTTATCTGGGATTTGTTGTTGTTAGTGTCTTTGATCCACAAGGAAAGAGGGATGTAAACGAACGAATGAATGAATGAATGAATGAATGAGGAGTCTGAGCAGAGAGGAAAGAATATGTTGTCTTCCAGCGGCTAAAGAAGGTCTTGGCCTCGTAGAGGGAAAGTTTGGTGAGATCGTTTATCAAGGAAATCGCCTCTCTCATTTTTGAGTTCAAGAGGAAAGGAGGACATTTCAATCAAGTCTGCTGTCTCTGAGCAAGAAGCTGCCATGTTGTCTTACAGTGAGAGTATGCGATATGTAGGTCCTGGCAATGGGTGTCATTGCTGCTAAGGAAATTTTAAAATACGAAGTTTTTTTAAGGGGCTGGTCTGGTAAAACTTCTTTCTGGAACCAGCTTATGTCTTTCATGTAAGTCCCCCAACGCACACACATTCCTCCATATTTTATGGTGGTCAGAAGAGCTTAACCATCAGATGGGAACGCCCAAACCTCAATAAGATTAAATTTCCCAAATGAACTTAAGAACATAAGCAGAGCCCTGCTGGATCAGACCAGGGAGGGTCCATCTAGTCCAGCCTCCTGTCTCACACAGTGGCCAACCATTTCCTCTGGAGGGCCAACAGCAGGGCAGAGAGGCCAAGGCCTTCCCCTGAGAAGAACATTAGAAGAGCCCTGCTGGATCAGACCAGTAGTCCATCTAGCCCAGCCTCCTGTCTCACACAGTGGCCAACCATTTCCTCTGGAGGGCCAACATCAGGGCAGAGAGGCCAAGGCCATCCCCTGAGAAGAACATTAGAAGAACCCTGCTGGATCAGACCAGTGGTCCATCTAGCCCAGCATCCTGTCTCACACAGTGGCCAGCCAGTTCCTCTGGAGGGCCAACAACAGGGCAGAGAGGCCAAGGCCATCCCCTGAGAAGAACATTAGAAGAACCCTGCTGGATCAGACCAGTGGTCCATCTAGTCCAGCATCCTGTCTCACACAGTGGCCAGCCAGTTCCTCTGGAGGGCCAACAACAGGGCAGAGAGGCCAAGGCCTTCCCCTGAGAAGAACTTCAGAAGAGCCCTGCTGGATCAGACCAGTGGTCCATCTAGTCCAGCATCCAGTCTCACACAGGGGCCAACTAGTTCCTCTGGAGAGCCAACAACAGGGCAGAGAGGCTGAGGCCTTCATAAGAACATTAGAAGAGTCCTGCTGGATCAGACCCGTGGTCCATGTAGTCCAGCATCCTGTCTCACACAACAACCAACCTATTCAAGGATGATGATATTGGATTTATATCCCGCCCTTCACTCTGAATCTCAGAGAGTCAGAGCGGCTTACCTCCTGCTCCTCAGCTTTGTTGGATGTTCCTGAGTTTAATCCCTGCCTTCTGTCCCTTCTTTGGCATGGTCTCTCAGACCCTCTTGTTATAGAGCAACAGAGACCTTTGTGCCAGGGCTAGGTTCTGGCTTGTTGCTGCTAATTTGCTTGTCCACCCCACCTCCACTTGCTGTAGCGAGGAGGGCTCCAGAAGTATTCCAGAAGAATTGAGGGAGGGAGAAGGATGCCCGACTAGTTTCAACGAAGGCCAGGGCCTTTTCAGTCTGGGCCCCTACCTGGTGGAATGAGCTCCCGCTGGAGATCCAGGCCCTGAAGGACTTATCAAGGCTTCGCAGGGCCTGTAAAATGGAACTCTTCTGCTAGGCTTTAATTAATCTAGCGGGCGTCCTTTGAAAGTTGTCACTTCCCCCAGCATTTCACCATTATGGTGTTTATGTCATACTGTTAGCCATCAGCCACATGCTGTTGGGTAGTTTTGCCACCTATGTCTGTAAGATTGTTTATTGTGCTCCTCCTGATTTTGTAATGCTTGTTTTTTTATGATATTATTTCAACTCTGATTTTACTGTTGTAAGCCGCCCTGAGCCCGCTTGTGGAATAGGATGGGATATAAATCCCAAAATTAAATTGAATTAAAATAGCGCAGAAAGAAAACTCAGGAGACACAGATACTGGATATCCCCCAGCTGCCTGAATTCCCCTGCAGCTGTAGACATAAATGGGGTATCTCATCTCCCAGATGCACCCTGGTTACCTTGGCTGCTACCTGGCTGCCTCTTCCCCCGGCTGCATAGTGGGGAATGTTTCCTTCACTGCCCTTACATGAAGGAGCCAGCATTACTTTCACTTGATGCACTTTTGTTAATATTTGGAATGATATCTTTGGGTGCAAGCCCCCAATCTGACGCCCGACGAAGCGATCCATGAAACGGGCTGGCCCATCTAGGGGCCCTGTAGCCAAAGACCGGTGGGCACACATCAGCATATTAAGTAGGGCACTGGAGGAAGGAGCAGGTCTCCATTTGAAATTTTGAATATTTTCTATAAATGCTTACGGATGGCATTTTATGCAACATCAGTTTGGTTACTGTGCCTTTAAGTGGTTGCGGTTCTCTTGAGTCAAGAGTTCAGAGACTTCGATTTCGTTAGCACATATGCCTATTATAAAATATGTTTGCAAAACTATATGCATGCCTGTTATTCCTATGAATCAGCGTTGTAAGATTGAGTTTATAGATTTTCCAGTATTCTTTTTCATAAATTGGGAGACTTTTGTATAGCATTTTGGACTGTGAGCTTTTTTTTTGCTATTGTAGACATAAATGAGGCATCACATCTCCTAGTTGCACCCTGGTTACTTTGACTGCTACCTGGCTGCCTCTTTCCCTGGTTGCATAGTAGGGAATGTTTCCTACACTGCCCTTACATGGAGAAGCCAGCATTACCTTGACTCAATGCACTTTTGTTAATAATTGGAATGATTTCATTGGTGCAAGCCCCCCAATCTGTGAGCTTTTTTTGTTTTTTGCTGTTGTAGCCATAGATGGGACATCTCATCTCCCAGTTGCACCCTGGTTACCTTGGCTGCTACCTGGCTGCCTCTTCCCCCGGTTGCATAGCGGGGATGTTTCCTTCACTGCCCTGACACGGCTTCCGGGGACTGTTGTTGATGCGAAGTCTCAGGCACGGCTCGCCTCACTGGCTGCCGCGTCACCGAGAGCCGTGCTCAACCCTCCACGCTCCTGTTTGGGGAAGCGGATCGACACGGGATCCATGAAAAGAAACAAATGAGATAACGGAGAGTACAATCAGCAACCCGGCGCGGAACAACTTGCAACTTTTCATAGATAATATCCGGCTAATGGCTTGGAAAGTCCCATCACTTTTGCCCTTTATTACACTTGACAGCTTTATATTGCTAAAAAACGCCAGCAAAAGCATGCAGGGAAATTCGGCAGCTGAGACCTTCTGGGGAGAGAGTTCAGGCACTCCACATTCCTCGCCTTCCTCCAGTCTCAATGAAATCCCCATAAATGCTCACTGTGGCATATCTCCCGGTTTTTTTCTTCCCTCCTCTCTCTTTTTGGGGGATGGATTCACTATTATGGAGGGGTTGTTTTGTAGGAAAAAAATGGTGGTGGAGCTCATTAGCATATCTCATAAGCATATGCTGCCCCCCCCCCTCACCAGCCAAAAGCAACCTGATGCAAGAAAGGAGGGCCCCGGACATAAGAACCTAAGAAGCCATGCTGCATCAGGCCAATGGCCCATCCAGTCCAACACTCTGTGCCACATCAGAACACAAGAGAAGCCATGTTGGATCAGGCCAGTGGCCCATCCAGTCCAACACTCTGTGTCACATAAGAACATAAGAGAAGCCATGTTGGATCAGGCCAATGGTCCATCCAGTCCAACACTCTGTGTCCAGAAGAACATAAGAGAAGCCATGTTGGATCAGGCCAGTGGCCCCTCCAGTCCAACACTCTGTGTCACATAAGAACATAAGAGAAGCCCTGTTGGATCAGGCCAGTGGCCCCTCCAGTCCAACACTCTGTGTCACATAAGAGAAGCCCTGTTGGATCAGCCCAATGGCCCCTCCAGTCCAACACTCTGTGTCACATAAGAACATAAGAGAAGCCCAATGGCCCATCCAGTCTAACACTTTGTGTCACAAAAGAACATAAGAGAAGCCATGTTGGATCAGGCCAATGGCTAATCAGGCTAATGGCCCTTCCAATCCAATCACAAAAGAACATAAGGGAAGCTCTGTTGGATCAGGCCAGTGGCCCATCCAGTCCAACACTCTGTGTCACAGAAGAACATAAGAGAAGCCCTGTTGGATCAGGCCAATGGCCCCTCCAGTCCAACACTCTGTGTCACACCGTGGCCAGAACCCAGGCACTGTAAGGAGGTTCACCAGCAGGGCCAGACCTACATAAGACCCACCGTGGACCCCCAGCACCAAGAATACAGAGCATCACTGCCACAGACTTAAGAACACGAGAGAAGCTATGTTATATCAGGCCAGTGGCCCATCCAGTCCAACATTCTGTGTCACACAGTGGCCAAAATCCAAGTGCTTTCAGGAGATCCACCAGCGTGGCCAGAAGTCCGGAAAATCTCCCACTTTTGCCCCTCAGACATCAAGAAAACAAAACATCACTGCCCCAGTCATGTTCCATCTATCCCTTATGGTTAGTAGCCAATGAATGAATGAAGATAGCCCCCCGCCCCTTCTCTCTGAATCAAGAGTCTCAGAGTGGCATGTAGATATGCCCCTCCTATTTCCTTCCGGAGACGGGGGTGGTGCAGCTCAAGAGAAGCGGAGCTCATATTCATTCCAGGCTCCTGGTTGACAAGATGGCCAGATTGGAAGAGACGTCCCGTGTCCAAGGCACCAGACATCTCCTTTATACCCTTCCCCTACAACAGACACCCTGTGAGGTGGGTGGGGCTGAGAGGGCTGGTACAGCAGCTGCCCTTTCAAGGACAACCCCTACGAGAGCTCTGGCTGACCCCAGGCCATTCCAGCAGCTGCAAATGGTGGCGTGGGGAATCAAACCCGGTTCTCCCCGGCGAGAGTCCGCGCGCTTAACCGCTACGCCAAACTGGGTGAACGAGCCTGACCCAGGTGTAGCCCCCCGTGAGCGTCTTTCACTTTGTCGGTCTGAGGTGGCGAATGTTTCTCACGAACGGGCTTCCAGAGGAGTAAGGGAGTCCCTAACTTCTTGTGTCTATTTGGGGGCCCATTCAGGACAGGTACTCATCCCTTGCAAGTAGCTGAGTCAAATAGCTGCCATCCCAGCAGCTACCATGAGCGCTAAGCTTCTGTTCCTTCCATGGGCAACTTGCAAATAAAAGCCCGTAAATGGCAGAGCGGGCCCAAAGAGAACCACTGGGACTATTTGTGTGTTAATTAGAAGTGAAGGGCTCCTTGCGATCTGGGATTCCTCGCCTAATAATACCTCGGTTCGGAAGTGTTTATTATTATCCTCCTCTATTAGATAAGTTCGTACTGGGTTATATGATGTGTCAGATGAAATTAGATTCCATTTTGCAAAAGCAATTTTTTTTTCTTTTTTCACTTACGGCCTGAGATTTGTCCCCCCCCCCCCCTCTGCTTTGGAATGTAATGAACAAATCAAGTTGCCAAGTTGGTAACTGAAGGCTTATCTCTAACCTTTCTATATTTATCAGAGGTCAGGGTGAATTAGTCTCTCGCTCTCGGTTGAACATGTGATCGGGAAGATGTTTGCAAAAGGATGCAATGGAATTAAAGGTTCGTGGCATGCCGATATGCCCCTCCTATTTCCCTCCGGAGACGGGGGTGGTGCAGCTCAAGAGAATATATGAACATATGAAGCTGCCTTCTACTGAATCAGACCCTCGGTCCATCAAAGTCAGTATTGTCTACTCAGACTGGCAGCGGCTCTCCAGGGTCTCAGGCTGAGGTTTTTCACACCTCTTTGCCTGGACTCTTTTTGGGAGATGCCAGGGATTGAACCTGGGACCTTCTGCTTACCAAGCAGATGCTCTACCACTGAGCCACCGTCCCTCCTAAAGAGAAGCGGAGCTCCTGTTCATTCCAGAGTCCTGGTTGACAAGATGGCCAGATTGGAAGAGATGACCTGTGTCCCAGGCACCAGACAGCTGCTGATGGTCCAGGAAGAAGGTCCAGAATGAATTGATTCAGCATGAAGGAGGAGGAGATATTGGATTTATATATCCACTCCGAATCTGAGAGGCTCACAATCTCTTTTATCTTTCTTCCCCACAACAGACACCCTGTGAGGTGGGTGAGGCTGAGAGAGCTCTCCCAGAAGCTGCCCTTTAAAGGACAACTCTTGTAAGAGCTATGGCTGAATCAGACCCCCCCCCCCCATGGTCCATCGAAGTCAGTCTTGTCTACTCAGACTGGCAGCAGCTCTCCAGGGTCTCAAGCAGAGGTTTCTCATGCCTACTTGCCTGGACCCCTTTTAGTTGGAGATGCTGGGGATAGAACCTGGAGACCTCCTGCTTACCAAGCAGATGCTCTACCACTGAGCCACTGTCCCTCCCCTAATGAAGCTGCCTTATACTGAATCAGACCCTGAGTCCATCAAAGTCAGTATTATCTACTCAGACTGGCAGCGGCTCTCCAGGGTCTCAAGCTGAGGTTTTTCACACCTATTTGCCTGGACCCTTTTTAGTTGGAGATGTCAGGGATTGAACATGGGACCTTCTGTTTATCAAGCAGATGCTCTACCACTGAGCCACCATCCCTCCCCTAATGAAGCTGCCTTCTACTGAATCAGACCTTCGGTCCATCAAAGTCAGTCTTGTCTACTCAGACTGGCAGCCACTCTCCAGGGCCTCAAGTAGAGGTTTCTCACGCCTACTTGCCTGGACCCCTTTTAGTTGGAGATGCTGGGGATTGAACCTGGAGACCTCCTGTTTACCAAGCAGATGCTCTACCACTGAGCCACCGTCATATGGATATATGGACATATGAAGCTGCCTTATACTGAATCAGACCCTCAGTCCATCAAAGTCAGTATTGTCTACTCAGACTGGCAATGGCTCTCCAGGGTCTCAAGCTGAGGTTTTTCACACTTATTTGCCTGGACCCTTTTTTGGAGATGCCAGGGATTGAACCTGGGACCTTCTGCTTCCCAAGCAGATGCTCTACCACTGAGCCACCGTCCCTTCCACCGTCCCATCACAGCCTCCGAGCTGAGATGGCTCCTTTCCTTACCTGCACCCTTATTTATTCCGGAAGAATAGGATAGGCAGGGGTTCCTGTATCAAAGCGAAACCACAAGGATCTTCCAGATATAAGGGCACAGAGATCTATGGGGCTGGTTCCCTTCTCACACCTGGGAGGAAGGGGGAATGAGAGGCTGGGACTTCGCACGTAGCTCTCTTGCAGATCCTCCTGTGGTTTCCAGCCATCTTTGATGCAAATGCTCTCTGGCACAGGTGGTTCTCTTGATCCGATGCTCCTTGGCTGATCCCAGTAGGGGGTCTCAGCTCCAGTGGAGAGTGGACTTTGGATCCTGAGGCTGGAAAGGAGACTCCTGGTCCCAAGTCCTCCAGGGCCCAGTAAGATTCTTTTTCCTGTCGAAGGATTTCTCCAAAAGGCAGATTCTCAATCACCAATGTTCCCTCTAAGCCAAGGGTGTCAAACATGCAGTTCGAGGGGCCAAACTAGGCCCCTGGAGGGTTCCTATCAGCCCCCTGAGCAATTGGCTGTCATCGGCTTCCTTCTCCCTCTTGCTTCTTTCTGCATCTCAGCTTGCTTTGCAAGGCTTGCTCAATTGCTAAGGAGCTACAGAGTAAAACCTCTATTTTCTCCATTGGCTGAGGCTACCCCCCAGTCCCCTGGGGAAGGAAGAAAAGAGCCAGAGTTTCCTTTGTCCAGTTCCCTAGATCCGGTGGGAGAACTACAAAGAAGGCATTCTTAATTAATCTTAAGCGTGTTTTAAGGTGTTTTTTTTTTTAATTGTGTTTGACTGTGTTCTTTATAAAATTTATGTAGTGGTAAAGCAGCAGTACTGCATTACCATGATCTGAACTCTCTGCTCACGACCTGAGTTTGATTCCGGCAGAAGCTGGGTTCAGGTAGCCGGCTTGAGGTTGACTTAGCCTTCCATCCTTCCGAGGTTGGTAAAATGAGGACCCAGCTTGCTGGGGGGGGGGGGGGGGGGGAAGCGTAGATGACTGGGGAAGGCAACGGCAAACCACCCCCCTAAAAAGTCTGCCGAGAAACCGTTGTGAAAGCAAAAGCAATGTCACCCCAGAATTGGAAACGGCTGATGCTTGCACAAGGGACCTTTCCTTTCCTTCCTTAATCTTAAATAGGTACAAACATGGCCCGACCCGACACGGCTCAGCCCAACCCAACATGGCCTGGCCCCTCAAGGTCTCATTTATGTCAGATCTGGCCCGCATATCAAATGAGTTTGACACCCCTGCTCTAAGCTGCAAAGTCCTGTGAGCAAAAATTTATCTATCTATCTATCTATCTATCTATCTATCTATCTATCTATCTATCTATCTATCTATCTATCTATCTATCTATCTATCTATCTATCTATCTATCTATCTATCTATCTATCTATCTATCTATTTATTTATTTATTTATTTATTTATTTATTTATTTATTTATATATATTAAGATTTATACCCTGCCCTTCTCACCTAAGTGTCTCAGGGCGGCTTACAACATAATAATTAAAACAACTTCAGTTTAAAACATTTAAAAATACAATTAAACCATAAATTAGTAAGAAACAAGATAGAATAAAATAAAACCGGCGGCCTATAGATACATTTTGTTCCATCCAAGATGTTTTACATTGTCAGCTAATGTCATAGGCCTGCCGGAAGAGGACTGTCTTACAGGCCCTGCGGAATTGCCCTAGATCCTGCAGGGCCCGCACCTCTTCCGGCAGCTGGTTCCACCAATAAGGTGCCGTTATTGAGTAGGCCCGATCCCTGGTGGATTTTAGACGGGCCTCCTTTGGCCTGGGGACTACCAACAGGTTTTGTGAACCTGAACGTAGTACTCTCTGGGGAACGTGTGGGGAGAGACGGTCCCTAAGGTAGGCAGGTCCTAGGCCATATAGGGCTTTAAAGGTAATGACCAACACCTTGTACCGGACTCGGAATACTACTGGCAGCCAGTGCAGACCCTGGAGCCCCGGCCGAATGTGCTCCCATCTTGGGAGCCCTAATAACAGCCGGGCAGCAGCGTTCTGCACTAACTGCAGTTTCCGGGTCCGGCACAAGGGTAGCCCCATGTAGAGGGCATTACAGTAGTCCAGCCTCGAGGTGACCGTAGCATGAATCACTGTTGCCAGGTCGTCACGTTCCAGGAAGGGGGCCAGCTGCCTCGCCCGCCTAAGATGAAAAAAAGCGGACTTGGCAGTGGCTGCTATCTGAGCCTCCATTGTCAATGAAGGCTCCAACAGCACCCCCAGGCTCTTAACGCTGCCCGACGCTGTTAACGGAGCGCCGTCAAAAACTGGCAGGGGGAGTTCCCTTCCCGGGCCGCAGCAAATTCTACTTTGTGAGCTCCTGGCATTGAAGTGGTGAGCTCTGGGGTCCTTCCTTCCTGAGCGAAGACAAAAATGTGTGAGCTGGAGACGAAAAATCTGTGAGCTAGCTCACGCTAACGCAGCTTAGAGGGAACACTGTCTATCACATGTTTATATTTTAAAGCAAATGAGCCTTATCAAAGATTTCAGGTTTTCACGGCTGGCATCATCATTAGGGTTTGCAGAATCTTTCGGGCTCAAGTGCCGTGTTCTACTGGAGAAAGTTTTCCTTCCAGACGTTTCGTTCTCAGCTGCGGAGAACATCCTCAGTGGCGTTGCAGCCGGAGCAGGCGCTCTGACCTTCTTGGCTGCTGTGCGTTGAGTGGGGCCAGGGCTGCTGGAGAGCTGCTATTTCTAGGCTGGAGGGGGTGTGGTGAAAGGGCAATTGGTTTGTGGATGTGCCCATTGTTTGGTGGGGCTTCCTGGAAGGGTAGTGATAAGGAAACTGGCTGTTGAATGTGACCATTGTTCCGTGTTAATTGCTGGGAGGGTTGGAAGGGGTTTGAAGATAAGGAAGATGGTTGTTGACTGTGCTGATTGTTCTGTGGAATTTGCTGGTTGTTCCGAGACTTTCTGCAATTTATAGTCTGTAGGGTGTTTTGCAGAGCTGGGTACCAAGATTGGTGGATGAAAATGCCTTCTTCCTTTCTGTTAAAATTGTGCTGGTGTTTGTAAATCTCAATGAGCCTTATTTTATTTGCTGGCTTCACCATTCCTGTAAGCCAGAGGTGGCCAACGGTAGCTCTCCAGATGTTTTTTTACCTACAACTCCCATCAGCCCCAGCCATTGGCCATGCTGGCTGGGGCTGATGGGAGTTGTAGGCAAAAACATCTGGAGAGCTACCGTTGGCCACCCCTGCTGTAAGCAACTCCATGTAGTTCGGGCATGCTAAAGGATTGTTTTTAAGTGTGTTTGTGTGTTTGTGCGGGGGGGGGGGCATGCTTTATCTGGAAACGAAAATGCAATTTTTATAGACCTCACCCACACTTTCTATTTGTTATTTGACTGCATTTGTTATAATGGATGCCTCGCCTTTGTGCATTGCATGACTTCTTGACACTTTTCGGAATGCATATCTTACAATAAAAGCAACAGCAGAGACCCATAACGGGTGCCAAAGGCTGAAAGGCCAGTGGCAGGTTCAGGAGTAAATTCAGCATAGTCAGATTTTACCGTTAGAGGGAAATAGCTGAGTATTCCAGGTGCTGCCCTTGTTAAGGTTGTGGAACTGTATTATGGAAAGATTATTTGGGGTGAAATTCGACCGAATCATGCCATTCTGTTCTAGAAGATCCAAAGGAAAATAGTAGAGTCCGGTAGCACTATGTATGAGTGTAAGCTATGTTCTAAGAGCCCCGTGGCGCAGAGCGGTAAAGCTGCAGTACTGCAGTCGGAGCCCTCTGCTCACGACCTGAGTTCGATCTCAGCGAAAGCTGGTTCAGGTCGCTGGCTCCAGGTTGACTTCCATCCTTCCGAGGTTGGTAGAGTGAGTCCCCAGCTTGCTGGGGGGGCGGGGGAAGTGTAGATGACTGGGGAAGGCCACGGCAAACCACCCCGTCAAAAGTCTGCCGTGAAAACGTTGTGAGAGCAACGTCACCCCAGAGTCGGAAACGACTGGTGCTTGCACAGGGGACCTTTCCTTTCCACATATGTTAAGAGCCCCGTGGCGCAGAGTGGTAAAGCTGCGGTACTGCAGTCCGAACTCTCTGCTCATGACCTGAGTTCGATCCCAGTGGAAGCTGGTTCAGGTAGCCGGATCCAGGTTGACTCAGCCTTCCATCCTTCCGAGGTCGGTCAAATGAGTCCCCAGCTTGCTGGGGGGAAAGTGTAGATGACTGTGGAAGGCAATGGCAAACCACCCCGTAAAAAGTCTGTCGTGAAAATGTCATGATGCGAAGTCACCCTAGAGTCAGAAACAACTAGTGCTTGCACAGGGAACTAACTACCTTTAACTTTTAGCACCTTTCAGTTTAACAAATTTTATTGTAGCGTAAGCTTTCAAGAAACACTGGCTCTCTATGTCAGATGCATTTAGGGTACGTAGAAACTGGCCAGAGATGTATAGATGATAAGGGGTGGCGGGGATGGAGAATGGATGCAGGAAGCGAGTGCCATGTAAATTCAGAGCAGTTGCAAAAGTCATGAAATGCACAATCCAGGCTGGGTGTAACCATTTCCTTCTATTGATGGATGTGAAAGGAATACCAGTAATGCACATTGGGGCCAAGAATCCCAGCTGCAAATACAAGTTGATGGGGTGTGAACTGGCAGAGACTGACCAGGAGAGAGATCTTGGGGTCGCGGTAGACAACTCACTGAAAATGTCAAGACAGTGTGCGTTTGCAATAAAAAAGGCCAACGCCATGCTGGGAATTATTAGGAAGGGAACTGAAAACAAATCAACCAGTATCATAATGCCCCTGTATAAATCGATGGTGCGGTCTCATTTGGAGTACTGTGTGCAGTTCTGGTCGCCGCACCTCAGAAAAGATATTATAGCATTGGAGAAAGTCCAGAAAAGGGCAAACTTCTATCATGTCACCCCGCAGTCGACGTTTCTCTAAGCTAAAGAGCCCCAAGCGTTTCAACCTTTCTTCATAGGGAAAGTGTCCCAGCTCTTTAATCATTCTAGTAGCCAATCCTCCTGGAGCTTACAGTAGGCTCTGTAAGAAGAACCCTGAAAGCTCTTGGGGGATTGGCTACATCAGGGAGGTGTGGCCTAATATGCAAAGGATTCCTGATCTTTAACAGAAAAGCTCTGAATGGGAGTTCACTGAGGAAGTCCACTACACAAAGGCAGGAAAGGGCAACCACCTCTGGACATCTCTTGCCTCGAAGATCCAGCGAGTGGACTGCAACTGGACAGCAGAAAATAAAATAAAATGGAATATTAAAGACTGGAGCAAATACACCTGAGCGAGAAGAGGCCCTGGAAAGGGGTGGGGAAGGAACTTTTGACAGCTCCACAAAGTTAAATTAAATCAAAAGCGTTTCCGGCTCAACGTTAGGAAGAACTTCCTGACCGTTAGAGCTGTTCCTCAGTGGAAGAGGCTTCCTCCCCGGGAGGTGGTGGGCTCTCCTTCCTTGGAGGTCTTTAAACAGAGGCTAGAGGGCCATCTGGCAGCAATGCGGATCCTGTGAATTTGTTGTTGTTGTTCAATTGCACCGTCGAGTCCGACTCTTTGCAACCCCCCTGGACCAAGTCACACCAGGCCCTCCTGTCTTCCACCAGCCTCCGAAGTCTGCTCAAATTTGTGTTTGTTGCATCAGGAACACTGTCCAGCCATCTCCTCTTTTGCTGTCCCTTCTTCTTTTGCCTTCTGTCTTTCCCAGCATCAGGATCTTCTCCAGGGTGTGCTCCCTTCTCATTTGGTGGCCAAAGAATTTGAGCTTCAGCTTCAGCATCTGACCTTCCAGGGAACAGTCTGGGTTGATTTCCCTTAGGACTGACTGATTGGATCTTCTTGTAGTCCAAGGGACTCTCAAGAGTCTTCTCCAGCACCACAGCTCAAAACCATCTATTCTTCTGCACTCGGCCTTTCTTATGGTCCAATTCTCACAACCATACATTACTACTGGGAATACCATTGCGTTGACTATACGGACTTTTCTTGGCAGGGTGATGTCTCTTTATTATACTGCCCAGGTTCTCCATAGCTGTCCTCCCAAGTAGCAAATGTCTTTTAATTTCATGGCTACAGTCACCATTTAGGGGGACGTATTTATAAGTTTCCTGCATTGTGCAGAGGGATTGGACTAGATGACCCTGGAGAGCCCTTCTAACTCTAGGGTTCTATGATTCTAAGTGACCATTAGGTTGCTTTTGTGCTGGGAGGATTGGCACCTCCCATAAAGTTGTCATCCCCCCTCAAAGCCATTTCCATCATCATTCCATATTGTAATTGCTCAGCCCTGTTACGAGATTACGTTTGCTGTGTTTATGCTAATTAAGTCATTAGACATAATAAGTCTAATTACATAAATGGGTTGGAAAAAAATTCTTTTGACAAATGATACAAATTTCCACGGCATGAACCAAATTCCATTCGGGAAATCAGTTCGAGGTTTGCACAGTGGAGTTAAATGAAGAGGCTGCCCTTTCGCCTTGTTCAGTTGGAGAACGTCTTAGGGAGATTTCTGTAGAAGAGCTGAGCAGGAACGCTTAATAGTTCTGAATTCCAATTCCTGGAAGTGTCCAGCGTGTCAAGTTGCAGCCAACAGAATCATAGTGTTAGAGGGACTTCCAGGGTCATCTAGTCCAACCCCTTGCACAATGCAGGAAATGCACAAATACCGACCTCAAATTCACAGGATCTTCATTGCTGTAAAATGGCCATCTAGCCTCTGTTTATAAACCTCCAAGGAAGGAGAGCCCACCACCTCCCAAGGAAGCCTTTTCCACTGAGGAACCACTCTAACTGTCAGGAAGTTCTTCCTAATGTTGAGCTGGAAACTCTTCTGATGTAATTTCAACCCATTGGTTCTGGTTCTACCTTCCGGGGCCAAAGAAAACAATTCCACCCCATCCTCTATATGACAGCCCTTCAAGTCCTTGAAGATGGTGATCCTATCACCTCTCAGCTGCCTCCTCTCCAGGCTAAACATCCCCAGCTCCTTCCACCTTTCCTCATAGGACTTGGTCTCCAGTCCCCTCACTATCTTCGTCGCTCTCCTCTGGACTCATTCCAGCTTGTCTAGATCCTTCTTAAAATGTGGTACCCAAAACTGAACACAGTACTCCAGATGAGGTCGTAGCAGAGCAGAGTAGAACATTTTACCAGCTTACTCCAGTGAAGGGCTTTCAAGGCAAGTGAGGAGCAGAGGGGGTTTGCCATGGCCTTCCTCTGCAGAGTCTTCCTTGGTGGTCTCCCTTCAAAGTACCGACTCTGCTTAGCTTCTGAGATCTGACCAGGGTTGCCAAATCCCCCGAAGCTGCTGATAGAGTATTTTTTCTCGTGCCTGCACGATGCGCACAGTGCGATGACATCACCCAGAAGTGATGTATCCCACCAGGCACGTCACACCAGACACTCTAGGAATTTGCTTGAAACTCTATGGTTTCATGTGGGAATGCTCTAGCAATTTGGGAGAGAACTCTAGGGTTTCATAGAGTTCTCCCCAAATTGCTACAGCGTCCCCACGTGAAACAATAGAAAATTGCCCATTTATACTCACTCTCTGTTTCCTATTAATTAGCCATTTTTTGATCCACAAGAGGTCCTCTTACTCCTTGACTCTTGAGCTTACATAGGAGCCTTTGATGAGGAACTTTCTGGAAGTCAAGGTAAACAACATCTATTTCAGAGGTGGCCAACGGTAGCTCTCCAGATGTTTTTTGCCTACAACTCCCATCAGCCCCAGTCGTTGGCCATGCTGGCCGGGACTGATGGGAGTTGTAGGCAGAAAACATCTGGAGAGCTACCGTTGGCCACCCTTGATCTATTGGGTCCCCTTTGTCCACATGTTTGTTCACCCCCTCAAATAACTCTAACAGGCTAGTGAGAGAAGATCTTCCCTTACAGAACCCATGCTGAGTCTTTCTCAGTCTTGGAGAGCTCTCTCAGCTCCACCTATCTCACAAGGTGTCTGCTGTGGGGAAAGGAGATTGTAAGCCACACAGAGTCTCAAAGTGAAGGGCGGGGTATAAATGAAGTCTCCTCCTCCTCTCATGTTGGAACCCTTCCTTCTGTTCTGAGCTTAGGGTTGCCAATCCCATGGTGGGGGCAGGGGATCCCCCGGTTTGCAGGCCCTCCCCCCACTTCAGGGCCATCAGAAAAAAGGGGGAGGGGAGGGAAATGTCTGCTGGGCACTTTATTATTCCCTGTGGAGACTTATTCCCATAGGAAATCATGGAGAATTGATCCGTGGGTATCTGGGGCTCTGGGGGGGGCTGTTTTTTGAGGTAGAGGCACCACATTTTCAGGATTGCATCCAATGCCTCTCCCCAAAATATCCTCCAAGTTTTAAAAAGATTGGACCAGGGGGTTAAACTCTATCAGCCCTAAAAGGAGGCATTTAAAAAGGTGTATGGTTCCTTTAAATGTGATGGCCAGGACGCCCTTTAGAGTTCAATTCCGCTTGTCACACCCTTGCTCCTGGCTCCACCCCCAGAGTCTACTGGCTCCACCCCCAAAGTCTCCTGGCTCCACCCCCAAAGTCTCCTGGCTTCACCCTCAAAGTCCCCAGCTATTTCTTGAATTAGACTTGGCAATCCTATCTGAGCTCCTGGACTGTCTCTCTGGCTCCGTTGCTTCCTCCCTTCATTCTGCTGAGTTCTAACTAGGAAAGGATGAACCACAAAACAACATTTGATGAGATGTGACTGGAGCTGTGAAAGAATGCCGGGATTTCCTTCCTGACTTCATTTGTCTCCAAATGCTGAATAGATCAATAAATCAATATTTGTAACTTCTGGCTCTCCATGTGATATTCGTCTACATTATTGGCTGCCTGTTTGCCTTTCTGTCTCAACAATGCTCAGCCTTGGGTTGTCTGCTTCGTCACTCCAAACTAAGAATCATAGAGTTGGAAGGGACCTCCGGGGTCATCTAGTCCAACCCCCTGCACAATGCAGGAAACTCAGAAACACCTCCCCCTACATTCTCAGGATCCTCATTGCTGTCAGAGGGCCATCTAGCCTCCGTTGAAAAACCTCCAAGGAAGGAGAGCCCACCACCTCCCGAGGAAGCCTGGCCCAGCCCAACATGGCCCAGCCAACAGGGTCTCATTTATATCCGATCCGACCCTCATAACAAATGAGTTTGACACCCCAGCATTAGAAGATGTGAAGTAGTCCTTGTTAAAAGTGGAGAAGGTCGTGCCTGCATTTCCCTTGCCCCGCTCAAAATGGCCATTCCCACGTCACTGGAGGGCTTTTAATTGCTTTTGCTTGTTTTGTTATTGGAAATTATCATAATGAATTGGACTTGAGTTTCCGGCTCTAGACAAAGAACTAGTCCAACCCCCTTCACAATGCAGGAAACTCACAAACACCTCCCCCTAAATTCACAGGATCTTCATCGCTGTCAGATGGCCATATAGCCTCTGTTGAAAAATCTCCAAGGAAGGAGAGCTTACCACCTCCTGAAGAATCATAGAATCCTAGATTTGGAAGGGACCTCCAGGGCCATCTAGTCCAACCCCCCCGCACAATGCAGGAAACTCACAAACACCTCCCCCTAAATTCACAGGATCCTCATTGCTGTCAGATGGCCATCCAGCCTCTGCTGAAAAACCTCCAAGGAAGGAGAGCCCACCACCTCCCGAGGAAGCCTGTTCCACTGAGGAACCGCTCTAACGGTCAGGAGGTTCTTCCTAATGTTGAACCAGAAACTCTTCTGATTTAATTTCAAACCATTGGTTCTGGTCTGACTATTTTGGGCCACAGAAAACAATTCCACACAATCCTCTCTAGGACAGCCCTTCAAGTAGAATCATAGAATCAAAGAGTTGGAAGGGACCTCCAGGGTCATCTAGTCCAACCCCCCGCACAATGCAGGAAACTCACAAATACCTCCCCCTAAATTCACAGGATCTTCATTGCTGTCAGGTGGCCTTCTAGCCTCTGTTTAAAAACCTCCAAGGAAGGAGAGCCCACCACCTCCCAAGGAGGAAGCCTGTTCCACTGAGGAATCACTCTAACAGTCAGGAAGCTTTTCCTAATGTTGAGCCAGAAATTCTTTTGATTTAATTTCAAACCATTTGTTCTGGTCCTACCTTCTGGGGCCACTGAAAACAATCCCACACCATCCTCTATAGGACAGCCCTTCAAGTCCTTGAAGATGGTGATCATATCACCTCTCAGCCGCATCCTCTCCAGGCTAAACGTTCCCAACTCCTTCAACCTTTCTTCATAGGACTTGGTCTCCACACCCTTCACCATCTTCGTCACCCTCCTCTGGACTCGTTCTAGCTGGCCTATAGCCTTCTTAAAATCTGGTGCCCAAAACTGAACACAGAACTGAGCTCAAACCCTTGTTCTCTCTTCCCCACCTACTTCTTCCCCAGGCAGGGAGCAGAGTTTGGAGGACTTTAGGCTAGAACATCTCCCGGAACAGTCTCCAGGAAGGGACTGGAGGAAATGCTACTTTGACTGGAGCTGACCGGGGTCAAGGGGAAGGGAAACAGAGTTGATAAAATCAGGGCTCTTTTTTTTGTAGAAAAAAGTTAAAGCAGGAACTCATTTGTATATTAGGCCACACCCCTTGATGCCACCATTGTTTTGCACAGGGCTTTTTTGCTAGGAAAAAACCTGTCAGGAACTCATTTGCATATTATGCCACACCCTGGAGCTGTGCAATGCTTAAAGGTCACGGCCAGCACCATGAACCAGCTGTCAACCCGCATGGCTGTTTCACCATGCGCAAGTTAAGTTCTCACCGGGTAGCCCCAAATGCAGATTACTGTCCCGCATCATTCTGAATAGCACCCGGCGAGCTTGTCTGACACCGTTCAGAACAAACAAAAATAATACTGAAATGAAAACGGAACTCGGTCTAGGCTGTGGAGTCTTGTGAGCAGAAATTCTACTTTGTGAGCTGCTGACATTCAAGTGGTGAGCTCCTCCATAAATTAGTGTGCTCCGGGACCATTTTTCCCCTGAGCTCAGACAACATTGTGTGAGCTGGAGGCTAAAAAGAAGAAGAAGAAGAAGAAGATATTGGATTTATATCCCGCCCTCCACTCCGAAGAGTCTCAGAGCGGCTCACAATCTCCTTTCCCTTCCTCCCCCACAACAGACACCCTGTGAGGTAGATGAAGATGTTGGAGTTATATCCCGCCCTCCACTCCGAAGAGTCTCAGAACGGCTCACAATTTCCTTTCCCTTCCTCCCCCACAACAGACACCCTGTGAGGTAGATGAAGATGTTGGATTTATATCCCGCCCTCCACTCCGAAGAGTCTCAGAGCGGCTCACAATCTCCTTTCCCTTCCTCCCCCACAACAGACACCCTGTGAGGTAGATGAAGATATTGGATTTATATCCCGCCCTCCACTCCGAAGAGTCTCAGAGCGGCTCACAATCTTCTTTCCCTTCCTCCCCCACAACAGACACCCTGTGAGGTAGATGAAGATATTGGATTTATATCCCACCCTCCACTCCGAAGAGTCTCAGAGCGGCTCACAATCTCCTTTCCCTTCCTCCCCCACAACAGACACCCTGTGAGGTGGGTGGGGCTGGAGAGGGCTCTCCCAGCAGCTGCCCTTTCAAGGACAACCTCTGCCAGAGCTATGGCTGACCCAAGGCCATTCCAGCAGCTGCAAGTGGAGGAGTGGGGAATCAAACCCGGTTCTCCCAGATAAGAGTCCGCACACTTAACCACTACACCAAACTGGCTCTCACTAACTCAGCTGAGAGGGAACACTGGCTACAAGGTGTGGTGATATTCCTAGGTTCAGTTGAGTTTAAAATTTAAAATGAAATTGCTGAGCAGCTGGGTTGGATCTGATAAAAGGAAGTCCTTCTTCACCCAAAGGTAGATTAACACACAGAATTCACTGCCACAGGAGGTGGTGATGGCTGCCAGCATGGCCAGCTTCAAGAGGGGATTGGACAAACATATGCAGCAGGGGTCCATCAGTGGCTATTGGCCAGAAGGGATAGAGGGAACTCTCTGTCTGAGGCAGTGGTGCTCTTTATTCTTGGTGCTGGGAGGGACACAGTGGGAGGACTTCTAGTGTCCTGGCCCCACTGGTGGACTTCTTGATGGCGCCTGGGTTTTTTGGCCACTGTGTGACACAGTGTTGGACTGGATGGGCCATTGGCCTGATCTAACATGGCTTCTCTTATGTTCTTATGTGACACAGAGTGTTGGACTGGAGGGGCCATTGGCCTGATCCAACATGGCTTCTCTTATGTTCTTATGTGACACAGAGTGTTGGACTGGATGGGCCACTGGCCTGATCCAACATGGCTTCTCTTATGTTCTTCTGTGACACAGAGTGTTGGACTGGAGGGGCCATTGGCCTGATCCGACATGGCTTCTCTTATGTTCTTATGTGACACAGAGTGTTGAACTGGAGGGGCCACTGGCCTGATCCAACATGGCTTCTCTTATGTTCTTATGTGACACAGAGTGTTGGACTGGAGGGGCCACTGGCCTGATCCAACAGGGCTTCTCTTATGTTCTTATGTGACACAGAGTGTTGGACTGGAGGGGCCACTGGCCTGATCCAACAGGGCTTCTCTTATGTTCTTATGTGACACAGAGTGTTGGAATGGATGGGCCACTGGCATGAAACAACATGGCTTTTCTTGTGTTCTTATGTTTGGGGCAGTGATGCTCTGTATTCTTGGTGCTTGGGGGGGCACAGTGGGAGGGCTTCTAGTGTCCTGGCCCCACTGGTGGACTTCTTGATAGCGCCTTGGGTTTTTGGCCACTGTGTGACACAGAATGTTGGATTGGAGGAGCCATGGGCTTGATTGAACATGGCTTCTCTTACATTTAAAGCGGGCTATACAAACTGATGGATGAGTTTATTATCTGTGATTAGATGTGAAAGTGATTAGATGTGAATTCAGCGTACTGCTGACTGCCAAGTACTTACTGGGGTGGGTAGGGACCAGTGGCTGATTCCGTGGGGGCATGAGAAGATTATCACCTCCTTTATTTGCATCTCACCTTTCTCTCCATTGGAGGGGGAGGGGAACAGCCTATGCTGTTCTCCTCTCCTGTGTTTTATCTTCCGAACAACCCTGTGAGGTAGGCTAGGCTGTGAGCGTGTGACTGGCCCAAGGTCACCCAGCGAGCCCCCATGGTACGCGTGGGGATCCAAACCTCTTCGATCCTAGCTGGACGTTGTATCACCATGCAAACTTGCAATATGGGGGTGGGAAGAAACCAAAACCTCACTGCAGTCGGAGTAGGGTTGCCAAGTCCCCTGCGTGCCATAGCGATTTCCCTCCCGAATTGTACCATGGAGTTTTCTCTCCCAAATTATACCATAGAGTTGTCCTTCCCAAATTCCTAGAGCGTCCGAGAAAACCACAGAGTTTCCCTGGAAATGCCTAGAGCAGACGGCGCGGGGGTTGCTGGCGTGATGATGTCACTTCTGGGTGACGTCCTTGCACCAGTGACATCGGGAGACGTTCCCCCCCAATGTGGACTGGCGGGTTGGGAACTTCCAGGGTGAGAGAATCCCGGCCTGGCCCGGGGGCTTGGCTGCCCAAAGTCGGTGTGGGAATTTGGAGCCAAAGAAAAGCTCTGTGTGGAAAGCTCCGCCATGGAAGATTAATTGCTTGGGTGTCTGGGAACGCTTTGTTTGTCGGGAGGCCGAAGTTGGTTCCTTATTCCCAGTTCCTTATGCATTCCTTATTCGTGAATTCAACCAAGAACACTGAGGAGGGTTTGAAAGCACTGAACCCCCAAATAAGGCCTGGACCCCCATAGATTATACACCCCCGTGTTCGGGGGACTCTGCCCTTCGAGAGGCCATGCGTTGCTTCATGGTCTAGTGAGCGGTTCTTGTGCTGGCTGCTCCAAAAGAAGGTGCCCGCAGGACACTCAAAGAGACAGACACTGGGGCCGGGCTGTACCCCCCAAATAATATTTGGACCACCCCAAGTGTCAGCGCTGTTTGTCGGTGCTGGAAACTGAGTGCCGGGGCACGTGAGCCAGTAGTCTGAACCACGCAGGCAGCATTCCTGAGACAGTCCCACATACCCTAAAAGCAACCTTTACCCCCACCCCCCACCCCATGGAGATTACCTTTGGACAGAGTTATCGCCTTTTCCCCTAAATGTGGCTCTTTGTTGCTCTTTTGACTGCAGGGGGAAACCAAGATCCTGAAGCTGAAGAACCTCCGGCCGCAGGACTACGCCAATTACAGCTGCATCGCTTCGGTCCGGAACGTCTGCAATATCTCCGACAAGATGGTCTCTTTCAGGCTTTCCAACAAAACAGGTATTGGGCTACATCGCAATATCCAGAAGGACAGCTGAGCTTCTGCACCCCCCTCCCCACAGTGATCAACACTAGTTCTAGCCTCTGCGTCTCCATTTGCATTGCCCAGGGCTTTTTTTTCGTAGCAGGAACTCATTTGCATATTAGGCCACAGCCCCTCTAGTGTAGCCAATCCTCCTGGAGCTTACAGGGCTTTTCTTACACGGCCTATTGGAAGCTCCAAGAGGATTGGCTACATCAGGATTTAGTTTTTGTTTAGTTTATTTACGATTTACATCCCGCCCTTCCCACCGAAGTGGCTCAGGGCAGCTTACAGCATATAAAATCTAACATAAAAATATTAAATTTAAACATTTTACACAGTTAAAACATTAAAAGCATAACAGCAGCCTAATAAAACTACACTCAGTTTTCCATGCCGGTTAGTTATAAGCCAGCCGGAAGAGGGCTGTCTTGCAGGCCCTGCGGAACTGGGCAAGGTCCCGCAGGGCTCTCTCCTCTTCCAGCAGCTGGTTCCACCAGGCAGGGGCCATTACAGAGAAGGCCCTGTCCCTAGTAGATTTCAAGCGGGCTTCCTTTGGCCAGGGGACAACGAGAAGATTTTGGGTTCCCGATCTCAGTACTCTCTGGGGAACATGTGGGAAAAGACGGTCCCTCAGGTAGTGTGCAGCCTAATATGCAAAGGAGTTTCTGCTACAAAAGAAGTCCTACAAAAATGTCAAAAATATTGTGCAAAAACACACACCCTTGACTAATATATACAAAATTAAGTAAATTATATTGTATCATATAATGAACAGCCTACAAAAGTGGGCATGCATTCATACAGTCGAAATTGAAGACAAACAAGAGTCTCAAATGCAGTATTACAGGGAGGACCCCACACAGTCTCTTAATATTCCAAACAGAGTACTAAGACTCAGTAATAAAGTTCCACAGGAGCCCCTCCGTTGCTTGTTGACTTCTGAAGGAAAAATTCTTGCCTTCACGCAAACTCCAGCTTTGACTGCGTTCCGCTGCTCCTGCAGCTTCCTCGTAAGCGTCTGTTGTGCTGCCACTGTTGTGCTGCCGCTGTTCTTTTGCATTGTTTTTACAGAAGAAGTCCTGGCGTTGCCATGGAATATATCTGGGTGTGTGCATACAGACACACACATGTAGATGACCACTGAAAATGGTCTTCCAGAGAGTTTACGATACATGCATGCAAAATCTTAAACTCTTTTCATGGTGCGAATATAAAGCAGGGGTCCCCAACCTTTTTGTACCTGTGGGCACCTTTGGGATGCTGACAAAGTGTGATGGACCCCACCCCAGGAGAGGTGGGGGGTCTCCCGCAGCCAGACCCCACCACCCTGCTGCCGGTCGCTTGGTCAGAAGGGAGGGAGTTACCCAGAAAGAGAGAAAGGCCCAGTCAGCATTGTAGAATACTAGAATCATAGAGTTGGAAGGGACCTCCAGGGTCATCTAGTCCAACCCCCTGCACAATGCAGGAAACCCACAAACATCTCCCCCTAAATTCACAGGATCTCCATTGCTATCAGATGGCCATCTAGCCTCTGTTTAAAAACCTCCAAGGAAGGAGAGGCCACCACCTCCCAAGGAGGAAGCCTGTTCCACTGAGGAATTGCTCTCAGTCATAGAATCATAGAATCCTAGAGTTGGAAGGGATCTCCAGGGTCATCGAGTCCAACCCCCTGCACAATGCAGGAAACTTACAAACACCTCCCCCTAAATTCACAGGTTCTTCTTTGCTGTCAGATGGCCATCTAGCCTCTGTTTCAAAACCTCCAAGGAAGGAGAGCCCACCACCTCCCGAGGAAGCCTGTTCCACTGAGGAACCGCTCTAACGGTCAGGAGGTTCTTCCTAATGTTGAAGCAGAAACTCTTCTGATTTAATTTCAAACCATTGGTTCTGGTCTGACCATTTTGGGCCACAGAAAACAATTCCACACCATCCTCTCTAGGACAGCCCTTCAAGTAGAATCATAGAATCAAAGAGTTGGAAGGGACTTCCAGGGTCAACCCCCCACACAATGCAGGAAACTCACACACACCTCCCCCTAAATTCACAGGGTCTTCATTGCTGTCAGATGGCAATCCAGCCTCTGTTGAAAAACCTCCAAGGAAGGAGAGCCCACCACCTCCCAAGGAGGAAGCCTCTTCCACTGAGGAATTGCTCTAACGGTCAGGAAGTTCTTCCTAATGTTGAGCCAGAAGGTTGTGAGCGACTGCATAACTTAGTTTGCTCTGGGGCTATCCTTCCTGAATGAAGAGAAAAATGTGTCAGCTGGAGGCTAAAAAACTAGCTCCCACTAACTCAGCTTCGAGGGAACACTGCTTCCAGTGTAATCCAGAAGTGTCATCATCCTGTCAGCCATGTTGGGCAAACTTAGCATAGAGTTTTTACCCAAATACTAGAGTTGTCTCCCTGACATTGCTGTGTGACGATGTCACTTCCGCATCTTGTCAGAAGCAACGTAGACACGTCTCTCCAGCTCCTGGTAAGTCACCTTGCCCCCCACTGGTTGCCAGGCAACCTTAGATGAGCCCAATCACAAAATGGCTGCCACACGAAGCGGGGCCAATCACTAAACGGGAGGGATCAAGATTATAGACAGCTCTTCGATATTTCAGGCAAAACTGTTTAACGGGATACGTTTTCATTGCCCACTGTCTAGAAGCACCCCGATGTCTGCTGTGCGTTTGTGTGCATTTATTTATTATTTTGGCACGCTTACGCTGACAGATTGTAGAATGGAACCTAGCTGAAGGCACACAATCAAATCTCAGCATATGAATCTGATAGCAGCTTCATCCAGCTGTGATAATTATCGGCTGGTTTTTCAAATGTGGTGATAAGAAGTAGTTCTGTCCGTTTTGAAGATGATACAACAAGAAATCTCCAAATTTTGGGTTATGACTTTAAGAAAACTGCAGAGACTTTTTTTGCTTGGATTACAATTAGAAAAATTTCCAAAGGAAGACAGGACTTTAATTTGGTACTTGCTCTCAGCTGCTAGGACATTGTATGCGCAGCTGTGGAAACAAGAAAAAATACCAGAGAAATGGGACTGGATTATGAAAGTTTTATCGTGGAGTGAGATGGACAAACTAACTAGAACTCTAAGAGACTATGATTTAGACATATTCAAAAAGGAGTGGAAGAAATTTAAAGGATATATGGAGAAAGAGTGGAATGTAAAAAGACATTGGACAATCTTTTAGTATTAATGAGAAAAGAAAAGTATTAAACTTTGATTGGTTAGTGGTACCTTATAATTGAATTTAAATTTATAACTTCAGGGAAGTCAAATATTGGAGGGAGGGGGGGTTGAAATATCATATGGGTTAGTATAGAAAAGAGACAATTAAATATTGTAACCATATGTTATTAATAAATTGTTAAAACACAAGAAGTAGTTCTGTCCTCTCCCCCCCCCCCCCCCCACAAACCCTCTGTGCTTTCAATACAGTATTGAGAAGAATTATACTTACCCCATATTGCTGGGGAAGAGCCCCTAAGCAAGTCAAGATGCGTCCCCATGAAGCTGCTGAGCGGGAGGGTGCAGAGAAAATGTCATATCCAGCATGGTCTTTGGGTTGTTACTGTTTCCGAACGGTGTCTACCCCCACCCCGCCCCCATGGAGTTATCCTACCTCACAAGGCTGTTGTGAAAAAAAAAATGGGAGGAAAGGAAAATGATCCATTAGGTAAAGAAGTATTTCCATATATCTGTCCTGAATGTATCACCCATCAACTTAATTGAGTGCCCCTAAATTCTAGGTTTTTTGTGGGGGGGGGGGGGGGGTTAGCCGGTGTGTGTGTGTGTGTATGTTCTCGCTATACATTTTCTCTATTCTGTGCTTCAGCTTGTCAATTTCTGTCATGCCCCCCCCCCCTGCAGTCATTCTAAACTGAAAAGTCCCAGACTCTTTAGCCTTTTCTTATGGGAGAAACAGTGGCTCCATGGTAGAGTAAGCAGAAGGTCGCAGGTTCAATCCCCGGCATTTTCAAATAAAAAGGAACCAGGCAAGTAGGCATGAAAAACCTCAGCTTGAGACCCTGGAGAGCTGCTGCCAGTCTGAGGAGATAAGACTGACTTTGACGGACCCAGGGTCTGATTCAGTATAAGGTAGCTTCGTATGTTTATATGTTTAGGGGAGGGATGGTGGCTCAGTGGTAGAGCATCTGCTTGGTAAGCAGAATGTCCCAGGTTCAATCCCCGGCATCTCCAACTAAAAAGGGTCTAGGCAAGTAGGCATGGAAAACCTCAGCTTGAGACCCTGGAGAGCCACTGCCAGTCTGAGTAGACAAGACTGACTTGGATGGACTGAGGGTCTGATTCAGTAGAAGGCAGTTTCATATGTTCATAGGGAAGGTGTTGGCTTCTTCTCCTTGGAGGATGTTGGATTCATCAAATCACAAGAGTTGGAAGGGGCCATAGAGGTCATCTAATTCAACCCCATCCTCAGTGAAGGACCAATCTAGAGCAGGGGTGTCGAAGTAATTGCTCAGGGAACTGAGCAAAGGAAGCTCTGGCTCTTTCCTTCCTTCCCCAGAGGACTTTTGGGGGGGGGGGAGAGTAGGAGCCTCAGCCAACAGAAGGAAGAGAGGCTTGACTCAGTATCTCTGCTGCTCGATTGAGTGAGCCTGGAAAAACAAGTTCTGCCTCCCCCTCCCTTCCTACCCTAGGGAGAAGCCTCAGCCAATGGAGAAAATAGAGGTTTCGCTCTGTAGCTCCTGTGTGATTGAGCAAGCCTTGCAAAGCAACCTGTTATGCAGAAGCAGGCAAGAGAGAGGGAGAAGGAAGCAGATGACAGCCAGTTGCTCGGGGGCCTGATAGGAGCCCTCTTTGATGGCCTGATTCAGTCCCTGGACTGCATGTTCAACACCCGTGGCCTAGGGCCTCTCTAACAAGTGTTTGTCCAGCTGCTGCTTCAAGACTGCCAGTGAGGGGGAGCTCACCACCTCCCTTGGTAACTGCAGGAACTCACTTGCATAGTGGGCCACACCCCCTGTGTTCCTTCCGGTGCATTCCTGCTCAAAAAAAGTCCCTTGGACTGCAAGAAGATCCGATCAGTCAGTCCTAAGGGAAACCAACCCAGACTGTTCCCTGGAAGGTCAGATGCTGAAGCTGAAGCTCAAATCCTTTGGCCACCCAATGAGAAGGGAGCACTCCCTGGAGAAGACCCTGATGCTGGAAAGGCAGAAGGCAAAAGAAGAAGGGGACGGCAAAAAGAGGAGATGGCTGGACAGCATTACTGATGTAACAAACATGAATTTGAGCAGACTTCAGAGGATGGTGGAAGACAGGAGGGCCTGGCGTGACTTGGTCCATGGGGTCACAAAGAGTCAGACTCGACTGTGCGACTGAACAACAACATCGTTCAGTGCTTGCGCATTTTACAGAATTTTTCTAAACCTGACGAGCCATGAAGCCGGCTCCTCCTAGGACGTCCAGGACACACCCCGTGCCTCCCCCGAACAAATGCAGATCTTATTCCCAGTGAAAAGCTGCTCGTTAGTAACCCAGTGGGTGGAATGCTGGTCCCTGGCAAGTGTCAAAACATTTGGGAGAGTTGCGACTTGAGGAGTCGGGGTTGTGCTTTCATAATATAAATGTCGCAAAGGCCCCTGAAAGCCAATAATGAAGGAAGCTGCCAGTAGGAGCCTTAATGAGGCTCTGGCTTTGTGTCTGGGGTGAGATTTTTGGTTTATTTGGATTTTTTTTGCATGTTGGCTCTTGTTTC